>NC_084577.2:28897586-28950086 GCF_033978685.3 Nerophis lumbriciformis | reverse complement strand
TAGTTAAGAGAGTAGCCTAAGAGAGTCTGAAAGGATGGTAGTTGAGAGATTAGCCCAGAAGAGTCTGAAAGGATGGTAGTTAAGAGAGTAGCCCGGGAGAGTCTGAAGGATGGTAGTTAAGAGAGTAGCCCAGAAGAGTCTGAAAGCATGGTAGTTAAGAGGGTAGCCCAGGAGAGTCTTAAAGGATGGTAGTTTAGAGAATAGCCCAGGAGAGTCTGAAAGGATGGTAGTTAAGAGAGTAGCCCAGGAGAGTCTGAAAGGATGGTAGTTTAGAGAGTAGCCCAGGAGAGTCTGAAAGGATGGTAGTTTAGAGAGTAGCCCAGGAGAGTCTGAAAGGATGGTAGTTAAGAGAGTAGCCCAGGAGAGTCTGAAAGGATGGTAGTTTAGAGAGTAGCCCAGGAGAGTCTGAAAGGATGGTAGTTAAGAGAGTAGCCCAGGATAGTCTGAAAGGATGGTAGTTAAGAGAGTAGCCCAGGAGAGTCTGAAAGGATGGTAGTTAAGAGAGTAGCCCAGGAGAGTCTGAAAGGATGGTAGTTAAGAGGGCAGCCCAGGATAGTCTGAAAGGATGGTAGTTAAGAGAGTAGCCCAGGAGAGTCTGAAAGGATGCTAGTTGAGAGAGTAGCCCAGGAGAGTCTGAAGGATGGTAGTTAAGAGAGTAGCCCAGGAGAGTCTGAAAGATGGTAGTTAAGAGAGTAGCCCAGGAGAGTCTGAAAGGATGGTAGTTAAGAGAGTAGCCCAGGAGAGTCTGAAAGGATGGTAGTTAAGAGTGTAGCCTAGGAGAGTCTGAAAGCATGGTAGTTAAGAGAGTAGCCCAGGAGAGTCTGAAAGATGGTAGTTAAGAGAGTAGCCCAGGAGAGTCTGAAAAGATGGTAGTTAAGAGAGTAGCCCAGGAGAGTCTGAAAAGATGGTAGTTAAGAGAGTAGCCCAGGACACTCTGAAAGGATGGTAGTTAAGAGAGTAGCCCAGGAGAGTCTGAAAGGATGGTAGTTAAGAGAGTAGCCCAGGAAAGTCTGAAAGGATGGTAGTTAAGAGAGTAGCCCAGGAGAGTCTGAAAGGATGGTAGTTAAGAGAGTGGCGCTGATTGCCGGAGAGGAACTTGCAAAGAGTGGATTGAAACGGAGCCTTTCAGAGGGGACAGAGTGCCTCAGGCAACTGGTAAAAAGACTAGAAGGCTACTTTGTTGGCTCCTTAGTTCACTTTCACCACACTTGTCTTTTACAGAGGTGCTACCTTGTCCTAGCTAAATGCTACCTGGACCACCACATCCAGTCCCAGGCCAGGTTAGCAGTTCTCTGAGGTCAGCTGGGACCTGGATAAAAAACACGAGCGTCGCCCATTGAAATTGTAAACATGAGATCATGCTTCAAAGAAATGTAAGAGAGAGGAAGTCAAAGTCTGACTGCAAGTGTATTTCTGTTCCTTCAAGCAGCTGTGAAGGTTAAGAATGTGACCTCTGAAGGTCATACGTTGGACTTTACAACTGCTAGCTCTTTTTGGAGCTAAGTTTACAGGTCTGAGAGTCATATAGTTTCGTACTTCACGTTAACATGCTAATGTTAGCATACTAGCTTTTTTTTTTTAGCAAATTTCATAGGAATTAACCTGAAAGTCCTATATTTCGATACTTCACTTACATTAACCATAAACATGCTAACGTTAACATGCTATCTTTTTTAGCTAATTTTACAGGTATCCACTTTAGTCGTATGTTTTGGTACTTCACACCGTTAACATGCTAATGTTAGCATATTAGGTTTTTTTAGCTAATTTTACAGGGATGAACCCATCCATCCATCCATTTTCTTCCGCTTATCCGAGGTCGGGTCCCGGGGACAGCAGCCTAAGCAGGGAAGCCCAGACTTCCCTCTCCCCAGCCACTTCGTCCAGCTCTTCCCGGGGGATCCCGAGGCGTTCCCAGGCCAGCCGGGAGACATAGTCTTCCCAGCGTGTCCTGGGTCTTCCCCGTGGCCTCCTACTGGTCGGACGTGCCCTAAACACCTCCCGAGGGAGGCGATCGGGTGGCATCCTGACCAGATGCCCGAACCACCTCATCTGGCTCCTCTCGATGTGGAGGAGCAGCGGCTTTACTTTGAGCTCCCCCCGGATGGCAGAGCTTCTCACCCTATCTCTAAGGGAGAGCCCTGCCACCCGGCGGAGGAAACTCATTTCGGCCGCTTGTACCCGTGATCTTGTCCTTTCGGTCATAACCCAAAGCTCATGACCATAGGTGAGGATGGGAACGTAGATCGACCGGTAAATTGAGAGCTTTGCCTTCCGGCTCAGCTCCTTCTTCACCACAACGGATCGATACAGCGTCCGCATTACTGAAGACGCCGCACCGATCCGCCTGTCGATCTCACGATCCACTCTTCCCTCACTCGTGAACAAGACTCCGAGGTACTTGAACTCCTCCACTTGGGTCAGGGTCTCCTCCCCAACCCGAAGATGGCATTCCACCCTTTTCCGGGCGAGAACCATGGACTCGGACTCGGAGGTGCTGATTCTCATCCCAGTTGCTTCACACTCGGCTGCGAACCGATCCAGCGAGAGCTGAAGATCCTGGCCAGATGAAGCCATCAGGACCACATCATCTGCAAAAAGCAGAGACCTAATCCTGCAGCCACCAAACCAGATCCCCTCAACGCCTTGACTGCGCCTAGAAATTCTGTCCATAAAAGTTATGAACAGAATCGGTGACAAAGGGCAGCCTTGGCGGAGTCCAACCCTCACTGGAAACGTGTCCGACTTACTGCCGGCAATGCTGACCAAGCTCTGACACTGATCATACAGGGAGCGGACCGCCACAATCAGACAGTCCGATACCCCATACTCTCTGAGCACTCCCCACAGGACTTCCCGAGGGACACGGTCGAATGCCTTCTCCAAGTCCACAAAACACATGTAGACTGGTTGGGCAAACTCCCATGCACCCTCAAGGACCCTGCCGAGAGTATAGAGCTGGTCCACAGTTCCACGACCAGGACGAAAACCACACTGTTCCTCCTGAATCCGAGGTTCGACTATCCGGCGTAGCCTCCTCTCCAGTACACCTGAATAGACCTTACCGGGAAGGCTGAGGAGTGTGATCCCACGATAGTTAGAACACACCCTCCGGTTCCCCTTCTTAAAGAGAGGAACCACCACCCCGGTCTGCCAATCCAGAGGTACTGCCCCCGATGTCAGGGGATGAACCCGAGAGTCGTATATTTTGATACTTCACTTACGTTAACCATAAACATGCTAACGTTAACATGCTAGCTATTTCTGTAGCTAACTTTACAGTTATGTACCTTAGATTCATACGTTTTGGTTCTTCACGCATATTAACCGTTAACTTACTAATGTTAGCATGCTAGCTTTTTTAGCTTATTTTTTACGGGGATGAACCTTAGAGTCATATGTTTCGGTTCTTCGCGCGCGTTAACCGTTAGCCTACTAATGTTCGCATGCTAGCTTTTTTAGCAAATTTTACAGGGATGAACATTTGAGTCGTATGTTTTGGTTCTTCACGCATGTTAACTGTTAACATGCTAATCTTAGCATGCTAGCTTTTTTTTTAGCTTATTTTGCAGTGATGAACCTGAGTCGCTGCGATGAGGTGGCGACTTGTCCAGGGTGTACCCCGCCTTCCGCCCGATTGTAGCTGAGATAGGCTCCAGCGCCCCCCGCGACCCCAAAGGGAATAAGCGGTAGAAAATGGATGGATGGATGGAACCTGAGTCGTATATTTTGATACTTCACTTACATTAACTGTAAACATGCTAACGTTAGCATGCTAGCTTTTTTAGCTAATTTTACAGGGATGAACCTTGGGAGTCACACGTTTTGGTACTTGCCGCATGTTAACCGTTAACATGTTAACTTTAACATACCTTAACATGCTAGTTTTTTCGCAAATTTTACAAGGTATCCACTTTAGAGTCGTATGTTTTGGTACTTCACGCATGTTAACCCCTAGCATGCTATCTTTTTTTGCTCATTTTACAGGCATCTATTTTAGAGTCGTATGTTTTGGTTCTTCACGCACGTTAACTGTTAACATGCTAATGTTAGCATGCTAGGTTTTTTTTGGGCAAATTTTTCAGGGATGAACCTGAGTCGTATATTTTGATACTTCACTTACGTTAACTGTAAACATGCTAACGTTTGCATGCTAGATTTTTTAGCAAATTTTACAGGTAAGCACCTTCAGAGTCATATGTTTTGGTCCTTCCCACATGTTGACTGTAAACACGCTGACGTTAGCATGCTAGCTTTTTTAGCTAATTTTACAGGGATGAACCTTGGGAGTCACACGTTTTGGTACTTGATGCATGTCAACCGTTAACATGTTAACGTTAACATGCTAGATTTTTTCGCTAATTTTACAAGGTATCCACTTTAGAGTCGTATGTTTTGGTACTTCACGCATGTTAACCCTTAGCATGCTATCTTTTTTTGCTCATTTTACAGGCATCTATTTTAGAGTCGTATGTTTTGGTTCTTCACGCACGTTAACTGTTAACATGCTAATGTTAGCATGTTAGTTTGTTTTTTTTGGCAAATTTTTCAGGGATGAACCTGAGTCGTATATTTTGATACTTCACTTACGTTAACTGTAAACATGCTAACGTTTGCATGCTAGCTTTTTTAGCAAATTGTACAGGTAAGCACCTTCAGAGTCATATGTTTTGGTCCTTCCCACATGTTGACTGTAAACACGCTGACGTTAGCATGCTAGCTTTTTTAGCTAATTTTACAGGGATGAACCTTGGGAGTCACACGTTTTGGTACTTGACGCATGTCAACCGTTAACATGTTAACGTTAACATGCTAGATTTTTTCGCTAATTTTACAAGGTATCCACTTTAGAGTCGTATGTTTTGGTACTTCACACATGTTAACCCTTAGCATGCTATCTTTTTTTAGCTAATTTTACACTTATGTAAACTTTTCACATGCTAACGTTAGCATGCTAGCTTTTTTGGCTAATTTTACAGGGATGAACCTTGGGAGTCACACGTGTTGGTACTTGGCGCATGTTAACGTTAACATGCTGGCTTTTTTCACACATTTTACAACGTACCCGCTCTAGAGTCATATGTTTTGGTACTTCACGCATGTTAACCTTTAGATGCTATATTTTTTAGCTCATTTTACAGGTATCTATTTTAGAGTCGTATGTTTTGGTTCTTCACGCATGTTAACTGTTAAGATGCTAATGTTAGCATGCTCGCTTTTTATTTTTAGCTCAGGGATGAACCTGAGACGTATATTTTGATACTTCACTTACGTTAACTGTAAACATGCTAAGGTTAGCATGCTAGCTTTTTTAGCAAATTTTACAGGAAAGAACCTTCGAGTCGTATGTTTTGGTCCTTCCCGCATGTTAACCGTAAACATGCTAATAACGTAAGCATGCTAGCTTTTTTTTTTAGCTAATTTTACAGAGGAACCTTGGGAGTCACACGTTTTGGTACTTGGCGCATGTTAACGTTAACATGTTAACCTTAACATGTTAACTGTTAACATGTTAAACGTTAACAAGTTAAACGTTGACAAGTTAACGTTAACATGCTAGCTTTTTTCGCAAATTTTACAAGGTATCCACATTAGAGTCGTATGTTTTGGTACTTCACACATGTTAACCCTTAGCATGTTATCTTTTTTAGCAAATTGTACAGGGATGAACCTTCGAGTCGTATGTTTTGGTCCTTCCCGCATGTTAACCGTAAACATGCTAACGTTAGGATGCTAGCTTTTTTAGCTAATTTTAGAGGGATGAACGTTGGAAGTCACACGTTTATGTACTTGCCGCATGTTAACCGTTAACATATTAATGTTAACATGCTAGCTTTTTTGCAAATTTTACAAGGTATCCACTTTAGAGTCATATGTTTTGGTACTTCACGCATGTTAACCATTAGCATGCTATCTTTTTTAGCTCATTTTACAGGCATCTATTTTAGCAGTTAGCAGACCCGGGAACTAAACAAAGGAACCTAGTTGCTCCTGGTTTGCAGTTGCTTGCGGGCGGGATCCTACATTTCCTGGCTGGGTCAGTGTGTGACTGATTGTATGTTGACTTCTTTTAATTGTGCAAATAAACAACTTTGACTGTTTGATTGGGCAGGATGGCTAGGCTAAATATGTGGATTAGAAACATGCCTCAGAGGGACCTTGTGGCTGAGATATAACTTTGAAACCTGACCATGGTTCCTCACTTGTGCTTAATCCACATATAATGAAGGACATGTATGATATTCCTCGGACTTGAGCCTTGATGACAGAAGTGCATTTCCATTAAATTAAACAAACCCATCCCTTGTTCTCTTCCCTTGTCTGCTCCGTTTCTCTCTTTGATTGTATTTCTTTTTTCTTTTTAAGCCGCCTCTCCTCGAACGTCTAATTGTTGCCTCCCTGCCCCCTCCCGTGCTGACAGCAGCATCGAGGTGGTCCCACTCGGCAGACACGTGAAAAATGCACTTGGACAATTATTAGAACACACACGCTCGTTTGGGAGGAAACAACACAGCAACATGTGTTTAGAGTTTCAACACTCGCCACTTAAACGCAACCTAGTGAGTGATGCAGCGGCTTACGTTGTCCGTCTGTGTGTGTGTGTGTGTGCGTGTGTGCGTGTGTGTGTGTGTGTGTGTGTGTGTGTGTGTGTGTGTGTGTGTGTGTGTGTGTGTGTGTGTGTGTGTGTGTGTGTGTGTGTGTGTGTGTGTGTGTCTCACAAACACTTTAGAGTTAGGCTCCACCATCAGAATGTGTACTTAAACTTATAAAGATCACATGGATATTATTCAGTGAGTTGATTCACCAAAACTAACCTGTTATACAGGAGGAAAAAAGCACACAGGACGTTTCAATTGTTCACAGACTGGTCGCGCTCATCAGAATGACAAGACACTTCCGGTCTGCAGGTGATCAATCAATCAATCAATCAATGTTTATTTATATAGCCCTAAATCACAAGTGTCTCAAAGGGCTGCACAAGCCACAACGACATCCTCAGTACAAAGCCCACATAAGGGCAAGGAAAAATTCACCCCAGTGGGACGTCGATGTGAATGACTATGAGAAACCTTGGAGAGAACCGCATATGTGGGTAACCCCCCACCCCTCTAGGGGAGACCGAAAGCAATGGATGTCGAGTGGGTCTGACATAATATTGTGAGAGTCCAGTCCATAGTGGATCCAACATAATAGTAAGAGTCCAGTCCATAGTGGGGCCAGCAGGACACCATCCCGAGCGGAGACGGGTCAGCAGCGCAGAGATGTTCCCAGCCAATGCACAGGCGAGCGGTCCACCCCGGGTCCCGACTCTGGACAGCCAGCACTTCATCTATGGCCACCAGACCTGTGCCCCCCCCCCCCTCCACAAGGAACAGGGGAGCAGAGGAGAAAAGAAAAGAAACGGCAGATCAACTGGTCTAACAGGGGGGCTATTTAAAGGCTAGAGTATACAAATGAGTTTTAAGATGGGACTTAAATGCTTCTACTGAGGTAGCATCTCTAATTGTTACCGGGAGGGCATTCCATAGTACTGGAGCCCCAATAGAAAACGCTCTATAGCCCGCAGACTTTTTTTGGGCTCTGGGAATCACTAATAAGCCGGAGTTCTATGAACGCAGATTTCTTGCCGGGACATATGGTACAATGCAATCGACAAGATAGGACGGAGCTAGACCGTGTAGTATTTATAGCATTCAATTGGGAAGAAACGCCCTACTGCCCCCTGCTGACCAATGTGAATACTGATAAATGTGTAATGACAGCTCCAAAAAACGAATTCAAACCACAAAATAAAATAAATAAATCAACACAAAAATGTGACACATTATGGGTGGGTCACATATGCATGTACAGTAGATGGCAGTATTGTCCTGTTTAAAAGTGTCACAACATTACTGTTTACGGCAGACGAACTGCTTTACGGTAGACACTGTTGTTGTGTGTTGTCAACACGTCACTCAGGTCCGCCTGAATTTCGGGAGTTTTTCGGGAGAAAATTTGTCCCGGGAGGTTTTCGGGAGAGGCGCTGAATTTCGGGAGTCTCCCGGAAAATCCGGGAGGGTTGGCAAGTATGGTGTGTGTATGTGTGTGTGTGTGTGTGTGTGTGTGTGTGTGCGTGTGTGTGTGTGGCGGGAGACAGACACACCTGAGTATACATCAAAACACGATTAAGTGATGCATACACTCGGGTTAAAATGTCGACGGGCTGTTGTGCTCTGATGCCAAAACAGAGATCCATCTACAACAAAACTGAAACGCTAGCTGTTAGCACGCTTGCCGGATAGCTCCCCGCGACAAAATAGACAACTCTTTGGTGTCTACCTGCAAGATGAGAGAGAAAAAGCTAACATGCCAATGTTAGCATAACAGTTTTCATGCGTGAAATACCAGATTTATATGACTATAAGGTGTATACCTGTAAGATTAGCTATAAAAACTAACACGCTAACGTTAGCATGCTAATGATTATTTTGCCCTCCCACACTACAGCAACCGGTGGTAAGTTCTCCGTAGAAAAAAGTATGGGGAGGTCTGTTTTCTTCACGGCCGACCTATCTTGCACCTGGGATGCCCCCGAGTCGTCTACAGCACAGTGACAAGTCGACCTCAAGGTGTCTCGTTAGTAAGGATCCACCCCACACTTCTTGAGGGTCACTTTTGGGTGATCTGTGAGGCGTTTCTTTTGTCCTCCCACACTACAGCAAGCGGTGGTAAGTTCTCCGTGGAAAAAAGTACGTGGGAGTCTGTTTTCTTCACGGCCGACCCATCTTTCAACCCGGGATGTCTCCGCAGTCGTCTACAGCGTGGTGACAAGTCAACTTCTAGGTGTCTCGTTAGTAAGGATCCACCCCACACTTCTTGAGGGTCGCTTTTGGGTGATCTTTGAGGGGTTTCTTTTGCCTTCCCACACTACGGCAATTGTTGGTAAGTTCTCCATAGAGAAAAGTACAGGGCAGTCTGATTTCTTCACGGCCAACCTATCTTGCACCTGGGATGCCCCGCAGTCGTCTACAGCGCAGTGACAAGTCGCCCTCTAGGTGTCTCGGTCGTTAGTAAGGATCCACCGAACACTTTTTGAGGGTCGCTTTTGGTTGATCTTTGAGGGGTTTGTTTTGCCTTCCCACACTATGGTAACCGGTGGTAAGTTCTCCGTGGAAAAAAGTACGGGGGAGTCTGTTTTCTTCACGGCCGACCCATCTTGCACCCGGGATGTCCCCGCAATCGTCTACAGCGCAGTGACAAGTTCACCTACAGGTGTTTTGGTCGTTACTAAGGATCCACCCCACACTTCTTGAGGGTCACTTTTGGGTGATCTTTGAGGCGTTTCTTTTGCCCTCCCACACTACGGTTACCGGTGGTAAGTTCTTCGTGGAAAAAAGTACGGGGGAGTCTGTTTTCTTCACGGCCGACCCATCTTGCACCCGGGATGTCCCCGCAGTCGTCTACAGCGCAGTGACAAGTTCACCTACAGGTGTTTTGGTTGTTAGTAAGGATCCACCCAACACTTCTTGAGGGTCGCTTTTGGATGATCTTTGAGGGGTTTCTTTTGCCCTCCCACACTATGGTAACCGATGGTAAGTTCTCCGTAGAAAAAAAGTATGGGCGAGTCTGTTTTCTTCATGGGAAACCCATCTTTCAACCCAGGATGTCTCCGCAGTCGTCTACAGCGCAGTGACAAGTCGACTTCTAGGTGTCTCATTAGTAAGGATCCACCCCACACTTCTTGAGGGTCGCTTTTGGGTGATCTTTGAGGGGTTTCTTTTGCCTTCCCACACTACGGCAATTGTTGGTAAGTTCTCCATAGAGAAAAGTACAGGGCAGTCTGATTTCTTCACGGCCAACCTATCTTGCACCTGGGATGCCCCCGGAGTCGTCTACAGCGCGGTGACAAGTCGACCTCCAGGTGTCTCGGTCGTTAGTAAGGATCCACCGAACACTTCTTGAGGGTCGCTTTTGGATGATCTTTGAGGGGTTTGTTTTGTCCTCCCACACTATGGTAACCGGTGGTAAGTTCTCCGTGGAAAAAAGTACGGGGGAGTCTGTTTTCTTCACGGCCGACCCATCTTTCAACCCGGGATGTCTCCGCAGTCGTCTACAGCGCAGTGACAAGTTCACCTACAGGTGTTTTGGTCGTTAGTAAGGATCCACCCCACACCTCTTGAGGGTCGCTTTTGGATGATCTTTGAGGGGTTTGTTTTGCCCTCCCACACTATGGTAACAGATGGTAAGTTCTCCATAGAAAAAAGTATGGGCGAGTCTGTTTTCTTCATGGCAAACCCATCTTGCAATCCGGGATGTCCCCGCCGTCGTCTACAGCACCGTGACAAGTCAACCTCCAAGTGTCTCGGTCGCTAGTAAGGATCCACCCCACACTTTTTGAGGGTCACTTTTGGGTGATCTTTGAGGGGTTTCTTTTGCCATCCTACACTACGGCAACCGGTGATAAGTTCTCCGTAGAGAAAAGTATGGGGGAGTCTGTTTTCTTCACGGCCGACCCATTTTGCACCTGGGATGCGTCCGGAGTCGTCTACAGTGCGGTGACAAGTCGACTTCTAGGTGTCTCGTTAGTAAGGATCCACCCCACACTTCTTGAGGGTTGCTTTTGGGTGATATTTGAGGCGTTTCTTTTGTCCTCCCACACTATGGCAAACGGTGGTAAGTTCTCCGTAGAAAAAAGTATGGGGAGGTCTGTTTTCTTCATGGCCGACATATCTTGCACCTGGGATGCCCCCGGAGTCGTCTACAGTGCAGTGACAAGTCGACTTCTAGGTGTCTCATTAGTAAGGATCCACCCCACACTTCTTGAGGGTCACTTTTGGGTGATCTTTGAGGCGTTTCTTTTGCCCTCCCACACTACGGTTACCGGTGGTAAGTTCTTCGTGGAAAAAAGTACGGGGGAGTCTGTTTTCTTCACGGCCGACCCATCTCGCACCCGGGATTCCCCCGCAGTCGTCTACAGCACGGTGACAAGTCAACCTCCAAGTGTCTCGGTTGTTAGTAAGGATCCACCCCACACTTCTTGAGGGTCGCTTTTGGGTGATCTTTGAGGGGTTTCTTTTGCCATCCTACACTACGGCAACCGGTGGTAAGTTCTCCGTAGAGAAAAGTACGGAGAGGTCTGTTTTCTTCACGGCCGACCAATTTTGCACCTGGGATGCGCCCGGAGTCGTCTACAGCGCAGTGACAAGTCGACCTCCAGGTGTCTCGTTAGTAAGGATCCACCCCACACTTCTTGAGGGTCACTTTTGGGTGATCTTTGAGGCGTTTCTTTTGCCCTCCCACACTACGGTTACCGGTGGTAAATTCTTCATGGAAAAAAGTACGGGGGAGTCTGTTTTCTTCACGGCCGACCCATCTTTCAACCCGGGATGTCCCCGCAGTCGTCTACAGCACAGTGACAAATCAACCTCCAAGTGTCTCGGCCGTTAGTAAGGATCCACCCCACACTTCTTGAGGGTTGCTTTTGGGTGATATTTGAAGCGTTTCTTTTGCCTTCCCACACTACGGTTACCGGTGGTAAGTTCTTCGTGGAAAAAAGTACGGGGGAGTCTGTTTTCTTCACGGCCGACCCATCTTTCAACCCGGGATGTCCCCGCAGTCGTCTACAGTGTGGTGACAAGTCAACCTCCAAGTGTCTCGGTCGTGAGCAAGGGTGCACCCCACACTTCTTGAGGGTCGCTTTTAGTTGATATCTGAGGCGTTTCTTTTGCCCTACCACATTACGGCAACAGGTGATAAGTTCACTGTGGAGAAAAGTACGGGGGAGTCTGTTTTCTTCCAGGCCGACCTATCTTGCACCCGGGATTCCCCCCGCAGTCGTCTACAGCGTGGTGACAAGTCGACCTCCAGGTGTCTCGTTAGTAAGGATCCACCCCACACTTCTTGAGGGTTACTTTTGGGTGATCTTTCAGGGGTTTCTTTTGCTCTCCTTTGTAGAGAAAAGTACGGGGGAGTACGACCCATCTGAGCTGGTGCTGAATGATCAGGTTAGAAAAGTTTGGTTGTTGACATGCAGTCAACTGAAACTAGCATCCTGAGTCCTTATGGACATAAAAAGAAGAACGTTCTCAGTTCTTAGTCAGTCTTTGTCTACTGGGATCGTTCAATCTTTGGATTTTGTGTCAGCCAGGTCAGATCTTCTCTTTTTACAGTCTCACTTTCACCATCCATTGTGCTTTCTCCCCCCACCTCGCGCCCGACTCTTTTCCGATCAATTATCAGTCGCTCTACTGAAAAACTAGCAACTCCCAATCTTTGTCTCCTTTGTGGACGGTTTATTGTGCCACCTCGTTTTTCTTGCTTATTCTCACACGCTCCTTTTCTCTTGGCCGGTGGAAACAATGCACAGGAATGGGTGTGACGAGAGGTAACGTTGCTTTTCAGTGACATCCTGTTACACACACACACACACACACACACACACACACACACACACGCACACACACACACAGGGAGGATGTCGGCTGGACAATGGATCAGCTCTTAGGAGTGTTTTGGAGGAAGGGGGCCCATCCATACCTCGCCTTCACAATACTCCCGACTCGGTTGAGGTATTCCATTACAGAATGTCCAAATTCAGAACTGTTAGGCTAACTGACATGTCATAAAGGCTGACCCAGAACTGTATCACGAGACGAGTGATTTATATCAGTCAAAATCGATAATTAGGGCCCGCATGGCCCATTGTATAAGGACTCCCTTGGAGTCCTTATGCAATGGGACATAAGGACCTATTGAATTTGTAAGGTTTTATTATTATTATTCTTCCGCAACTTTGCGCTGTAATTTGACCCCCTTAGCATGCTTCAAAACTCACCAAATTTTACACACACATCAGTAATATACGGAAAAACTTTTTATCAAAAAACCAAACCCCAAAACTCAAAATCGCGCTCTAGCGCTCCTTAGAAAGAAAACTGCTTATAACTCCCAGTACGAATGTTGTAGAGACATGAAACAAAAACCTCTATGTAGGTCTCACTTAGACTTAAATTTAATTTATTTATTTCCTCGGCCAAAAATCTACAGGAAGTTTACTATTCCCCCTTCAACACTAAACTTGAGTAAAAACAGTAACTTTTCCTCTTTGAGCTGTAATTTGACCCTCTTAACATGCTTCAAAACTCACCAAACTGAACGCACACATCAGGACTGGCAAAAATTGTGATCTAAAAAAAAACCTAACCCCAAATTTAAAAATTGCGCTCTAGAGCAATTTTTGAATAAAACGGAGAAAAAACTGCTCCTCGGAAGAAAAAAATTACAAAACTGCCTGTAACTCCCACTGGGAAGGTCGGAGAGACATGAAACAAAAACCTCTCCGTAGGTCTGACTTAGACTTACATTTCATAAATTGACAACCCCCAGCAAAAATCTACAGGAGGTTTGCTATTCCCCCTTCAACACAACATTTTTGTAAAAACCGGTCACCTTTCTTCAAACATTATCTCCTCTGAGCGTGTTTGTCGTTTCGGCTTCAAACTAACACAGGAGAGAGATGGAACCCTTTTGATTAAAAGTTATCGAAATAGTTTTAATACCGGCTCCGGTTTTGATTTTATGACCCTTCAAAGAGCCGCTGCGCTGATGCTGCTGTTTTTTCAAGAAGGCTGCTTAAAAGCAGGAAGCACCAGCGTGCCCACACAATGCAGACAAGGTAGGTACACTAGACAAAAGTCTTGGGACACTTCAGACTACAAGTAGACAAAAGTATTGGGACACTTATGACGAAAACTGAACAAAAGTATTGGGACACTTACACTGGAAAAAAATATTGGGACACTTACGAATACCACTGAACAAAAGTATTGCGACACTTAGGACGAAAACTGGACAAAAGTATTGGGACACTTACACTGGAAAAAAATATTGGGACACTTACGAATACCACTGAACAAAAGTATTGCGACACTTAGGACGAAAACTGGACAAAAGTATTGGGACACTTAGGACTAAAACTGGACAAAAGTATTGGGACACTTAGGACTACCACTGGACAAAAGTATTGGGACACATACACTGGCCAAAAGTATTGGGACACTTAAGACTACAACTTGACAAAAGTATTGGGACACTTATGACGAAAACTGAACAAAAGTATTGGGACACTTACACTGGAAAAAAATATTGGGACACTTACGAATACCACTGAACAAAAGTATTGCGACACTTAGGACGAAAACTGAACAAAAGTATTGGGACACTTACACTGGAAAAAAATATTGGGACACTTACGAATACCACTGAACAAAAGTATTGCGACACTTAGGACGAAAACTGGACAAAAGTATTGGGACACTTAGGACTAAAACTGGACAAAAGTATTGGGCCACTTAGGACTACCACTGGACAAAAGTATTGGGACACCTACACTGGCCAAAAGTATTGGGACACTTAAGACTACAACTTGACAAAAGTATTGGGACACTTGGGACTAAAACTTGACAAAAGTATTGGGACACTTAGGACTAGCACCTGCCAAATACGCGGGCCCGACCAACGCTGCTTGCAGCTTTAATTACTGATATTTTTTTTGGTCTATTGAAAATAAGGACGAGGAGACAAAATATAGGAAATGTAAGCATGTTTTTTTTTAATGCCACCTTTCTCTGATTACAAACCGCAGAAAGGAAAGAAAATGTCAACACAAACATGGAAAAGACTCGAATGTCAACAAAATAGTAAAATGGCTTTGCACACTTAACAATAAGCTCTTAAAATGAAGGAATTTGTAAGAGGTCTGCTAACTTTTTCCCGTGTTGTCATGCTAATGTTGTCATGCTAATACGTTTTTTTTTAGCTAATTATATTCATTTGAACCTGCATATCATGAATTTTGATACTTCGAGTACAGTCACTTTTCCGATGTTATCATGCTAACATTAGCATGCTAACTTTCTATGCTAGCATTTTGATGATTTCAACCTAAAGTTCTTGGATTTTGAGTTTTGCCACCATCTTAGAAGTATGTTAATGTTAGCATGCTAACGTTTAATCCTTTTTTTTTTCTTTTATTTTATCAAATTTCATTTGTTTAAACCTAAAAATCAAGGCTTCTGATACTTGGCAACATCTTAGAAGTACTCTCCTATATTATCTCGCTGACATTAGCATGCTAAGGTTTTATGCTCACATGTAGCATGCTAACGTTTGTGTGAAGCAGCTCATCATTTGACACAACCGCCGTTGAAGCTGAAAAGCCGTGCAGCCGGAAGTGTGACACACGCACTTGAAATGTTTTATTTTCAGCGTGAAGTTTCACCGGCACAGTTTGCGGCGGGAGCGGGAACTCCCGGCGAGGAGTCACCCGGGCGCGGCGTTTGCCAAAACGTATGCTAATGAGCTTTTGTGGGCTTTATTTGAAAGTTGCAGGGAGCGAGGCGCTGATGAATGGAGGAGAAAAGGACGGCTGCTTTTGTCCCGCCTGTCAGCTGCTGGAGGCGCAGGACAAAGCAGACTGGTGGCCTGCAGCATATCTCATGTCTAACTAGCATCTCTCATGTCTAACTAGCATCTCTCATGTCTAACTAGCATCTCTCATGTCTAACTAGCATTTCTCATGTCTAACTAGCATCTCTCATGTCTAACTAGCATCTCTCATGTCTGACTAGCATCTCTCATGTCTAACTAGCATCTCTCATGTCTAACTAGCATATCTCATGTCTAACTAGCATCTCTCATGTCTAACTAGCATCTCATCTCATGTCTAACTAGCATCTCTCATGTCTAACTAGCATCTCTCACGTCTAACTAGCATATCTCATGTCTAACTAGCATCTCTCATGTCTAACTAGCATATCTCATGTCTAACTAGCATCTCTCATGTCTAACTAGCATCTCATCTCATGTCTAACTAGCATCTCTCATGTCTAACTAGCATCTCTTATGTCTAACTAGCTCCGACTCTCACACATCTTCTTCTCCCCAGGAGATGTGTGACTCCTATCCTGTTTGTTTGTTGGTTTCTTTGTTTGTTTGTTTGTTTGTTTGTTTGTTTGTTTGTTTGTTTGTTTGTTTGTTTGTTTGTTTGTTTGTTTGTTTCTTTCTTTCTTTCTTTCTTTGTTTGTTTGTTTGTTTGTTTGTCCTAAACACTTCTGCTTTTTGTCATTCCTACTCCTTTTACACATCACTTTGCTTTGCCATCTCCTTCCCACCTTCCACTAGGTGACACGTACACACACACACAAACACAAACACACACACAAAATAGTCCATTTTTACAGTTTGTCCCTCATAAACACACACCATCACACAAACACAAACACACACACACAAACACACACTAACACACACACACAAACACATTAACACACACACACACACACACAAACACACTAACACACACACACCATCACACAAACACAAACACACACACACAAACACAAACACACAAACACACACACACACATACAAACACACACAAACACACTAACACACACACACACACACAAACACACACACACACAAACACAAACACACGCACACACATACACACATGCACACACACGCACACACACACAAACACACACATAAACACACACACACACACAAACGCACACACACAAACACACGCATAAACACACACACACACAAACGCACACACACACACACGTACACACCCAAACACAAACACACACAAACACACACACACGCACACACCATCACACACACAAACACACACACAAACACATGCAAACACACACCAACACACACACTCACACACACAAACATACAAAACACACACACAAACACACACACACGCACACACACAAACACACACATACAAACACACACACACACACACAAACACACTAACACACACCCACACACAAACACCCACACACACACACAAACACACACACACAAACACACACACACACACAAACACACACACACAAACACACACATATAAACACACACACACACGCACACAAACACACTAACACACACCCACACACACACATAAACACACACACACAAACGCACACACACATACGCACGCACACACACGCACACACACACGTACACACACAAACACAAACACACACACAAAATAGTCAATTTATACAGTTTGTCCCTCATAAACACACACACACACACACACACACACACACACACACACACACACACAAACACACACACACACACATACAAACACATAAACACACACACACACACACACTAACACACACACACACACACACACACACACACACACAAACACACTAACACACACACACACACACAAACACACTAACACACACACACCATCACACAAATGAACAAGTAGATTAATAGTCCATTTATAAATACGTCCCTAGGGTTAGGGTCTCCATGGTGACAGCCAGCAGTACACATTTAAATACATCTTATTTAAATATAACACCACTTTTTTCAAAATGCCTTGTTTCCACTACTTAGTAGTGGGATCTTAGTGGATCAGACCCTGAGGGTGCAACAAGTTCCACTAAGACACGACTGAAGCGCCAGACAGAACTCACACTTTGCTTTTATTGGAAGGTTATCTGGAAGCCACAAATGTTCTCCCGACTTGACGGAAGGGAAGTTCTCCCACACGGAGAACTTCCCTACAGCGCGCCTCGTAAAGAGGAAGAGATCAGGAAGAGGACGGCGACCTCTGACCTCCGCATGAGTCACCAGCGAGGAGGAATTCCCCTCCTGGTGAACGCGTGGAGATGCTCGTTAGCACACAGCTGAGGAAGTTGGCATATTTACAGTTAGTAGCATTAGTGGTGATTGCATCATACCTTATAGCTATTCACACTAACATTCTACCATATTTTACAGACTAGAAGGTGCACTTCAAAGCCTTTGGTTGGGCTTGGGTTTGTTGTTAGGGCTAGGGTTAGAGGGTTAGGTTTAGAATTAGGGTTAGGGTTAGGGTTAGGGTTAGGGTTAGGGTTAGGGTTAGGGTTAGGGTTAGGTTTAGAGTTAGGGTTAGGGTTAGGGTTAGGGTTGGAGTTAGGGTTAGGTTTGGGGTTAGGGTTAGGGTTAAGGTTAGGTTTAAGGTTAGGGTTAGGGTTAGGGTTAGGGTTAGGGTTAGGGTTAGGTTTGGGGTTAGGGTTAGGGTTAGGGTTATGGTTGGCTTGGGGTTGGGGTTAGGGTTAGGGTTAGGGTTAGGGTTAGGTTTAGAGTTAGGGTTAGGGTTAGGGTTAGGGTTGGAGTTAGGGTTAGGTTTGGGGTTAGGTTTAGGGTTAAGGTTAGGTTTAAGGTTAGGGTTAGGGTTAGGGTTAGGGTTAGGGTTAGGGTTAGGTTTGGGGTTAGGGTTAGGGTTAGGGTTATGGTTGGCTTGGGGTTGGGGTTAGGGTTAGGGTTAGGGTTAGGTTTGGGGTTAGTGTTAGGGTTAGGGTTAGGGTTAGGGTTGGGGTTGTGGTTAGGGTTAGGGTTAGGGCTAGGGTTAGGGTTGGAGTTAGTGTTAGGGTTAGGGTTAGGGTTAGGGTTGGGGTTGTGGTTAGGGTTAGGGTTAGGGCTAGGGTTAGGGTTGGAGTTAGGGTTAGGTTTGGGTTTAGGGTTAGGGCTAGGGTTAGGTTTAAGGTTAGGGTTAGGGTTAGGGTTGGGGTTGGTGCTGGTGTTAGGGTTAGGGTTAGGGTTAGGGTTAAGTTTGGGGTTAGGGTTAGGGTTAGGGTTAGGGTTAGGGTTAGGGTTAAGGTTGGGGTTGGGGTTGGGGTTAGGGTTTGGGTTTGGGTTAGGGTTAGGGTTAGGTTTGGGGTTAGGGTTAGGGTTAGGGTTAGGGTTAGGGTTAGGGTTAGGGTTAGGGTTAGGGTTAGGGTTAGGGTTAGGGTTAAGGTTGGGGTTGGGGTTGGGGTTAGGGTTTGGGTTTGGGTTAGGGTTAGGTTTGGGGTTAGGGTTAGAGTTATGGTTAGGGTTAGGTTTAGGTTTAGGGTTAGGGTTGTGGTTGGTGTTGGTGTTAGGGTTAGGGTTAGGGTTATGGTTAGGGTTAGGGTTAGGGTTGGTGTTGGTGTTAGGGTTAGGGTTAGGGTTAGGGTTAGGGTTGGGGTTGGTGTTGGTGTTAGGGTTAGGGTTAGGGTTAGGGTTGGGGTTGGTGTTAGGGTTAGGGTTGGGGTTGGGGTTGGGGTTGGTGTTGGTGTTAGGGTTAGGGTTAGAGTTAGGGTTAGGGTTAGGGTTAGGGTTAGGGTTGGGGTTGGGGTTGGTGTTGGTGTTAGGGTTAGGGTTAGGGTTGGGGTTGGTGTTGGTGTTAGGGTTAGGGTTAGGGTTGGGGTTGGGGTTGGTGTTGGTGTTAGGGTTAGGGTTGGTGTTGGTGTTGGTGTTGGGGTTGGGGTTGGGGTTGGTGTTGGTGTTGGTGTTGGTTTTGGTGTTAGGGTTAGGGTTAGGGTTGGTGTTGGTGTTGGTGTTGGTGTTAGGGTTGGGGTTGGGGTTGGTGTTGGTGTTGGTGTTGGTGTTAGGGTTGGGGTTGGGGTTGGTGTTGGTGTTAGGGTTAGGGTTAGGGTTAGGGTTAGGGTTAGGGTTAGGGTTAGGGTTGGGGTTGGGGTTGGTGTTGGTGTTAGGGTTAGGGTTAGGGTTAGGGTTGGGGTTGGGGTTGGTGTTGGTGTTGGTGTTAGGGTTGGGGTTGGGGTTGGTGTTGGTGTTGGTGTTAGGGTTGGGGTTGGGGTTGGTGTTGGTGTTAGGGTTAGGGTTAGGGTTAGGGTTAGGGTTAGGGTTAGGGTTGGGGTTGGGGTTGGTGTTGGTGTTAGGGTTAGGGTTAGGGTTGGGGTTGGGGTTGGTGTTGGTGTTGGTGTTAGGGTTGGGGTTGGGGTTGGGGTTGGGGTTGGTGTTGGTGTTAGGGTTAGGGTTGGTGTTGGTGTTGGGCTTGGGGTTGGGGTTGGTGTTGGTGTTAGGGTTGGGGTTGGGGTTGGGGTTGGGGTTGGTGTTGGTGTTAGGGTTAGGGTTGGTGTTGGTGTTGGTGTTGGTGTTGGTGTTGGTGTTGGTGTTGGTGTTGGTGTTGGTGTTGGTGTTAGGGTTAGGGTTGGGGTTGGGGTTGGTGTTGGTGTTGGTGTTGGTGTTGGTGTTGGTGTTGGTGTTGGTGTTGGTGTTGGTGTTGGTGTTGGTGTTAGGGTTAGGGTTAGGGTTGGTGTTGGTGTTGGTGTTGGTGTTAGGGTTGGGGTTGGGGTTGGGGTTGGTGTTGGCGTTGGCGTTGGTGTTGGTGTTAGGGTTAGGGTTAGGCTTAGTGTTAGGGTTAGGGTTAGGGTTAGGGTTGGGGTTGGTGTTGGTGTTAGGGTTAGGGTTGAATATTAAAAAAATATAATCAACAGATAGATCTGAAGATTTAAGTGTTGAAAGTAAAAAAAACATATTATGACATATTTTTTAACAGTTTTATGAGTGGTGCTGTTTTGAATCCCTGAGAATGGGTTAATGTTAGGGTTAGGGTTAGGGTTAGGGTTAGGGTTAGGGTTAGGGTTGGGGTTAGGGTTAGGGTTAGGGGTTAGGGTTAGGTTTAGGGTTAGGGTTAGGGTTAGGGTTAGGGTTGGGGTTGGTGTTGGTCTTGGTGTTGGTGTTAGGGTTAGGGTTAGGGTTAGGGTTAAATATTTAAAAAAAATATAATCAACAGATAGATCTGAAGATTTAAGTGTTGAAAGTAAAAAAACATATTAAGACATATTTTTAACAGTTTTATGAGTGGTGCTGTTTTGAATCCCTGAGAATGGGTTAGGGTCAGAGTTAGGGTTAGGTTTAGGGTTAGGGTCAGGGTTAAATATTTAAAAAAATATAATCAACAGATAGATGTGAAGATTTAAGTGTTGAAAGTAAAAAAAACATATTAAGACATATTTTTTAACAGTTTTATGAGTGGTGCTGTTTTGAATCCCTGAGAATGGGTTAGGGTCAGAGTTAGGGTTAGGGTTAGGGTTAGGGTCAGGGTTAAATATTTAAAAAAATATAATCAACAGATAGATGTGAAGATTTAAGTGTTGAAAGTAAAAAAAACATATTAAGACATATTTTTTAACAGTTTTATGAGTGGTGCTGTTTTGAATCCCTGAGAATGGGTTAGGGTCAGAGTTAGGGTTAGGGTTAGGGTTAGGGTCAGGGTTAAATATTTAAAAAAATATAATCAACAGATAGATGTGAAGATTTAAGTGTTGAAAGTAAAAAAAACATATTAAGACATATTTTTTAACAGTTTTATGAGTGGTGCTGTTTTGAATCCCTGAGAATGGGTTAGGGTCAGAGTTAGGGTTAGGGTTAGGGTTAGGGTCAGGGTTAAATATTCAAAAAAATATAATCAACAGATAGATGTGAAGATTTAAGTGTTGAAAATAAAAAAAAACATATTAAGACATATTTTTTAACAGTTTTATGAGTGGTGCTGTTTTGAATCCCTGAGAATGGGTTAGAGTTAGGGTTAGGGTTAGTGGTTAGGGTTAGGGTTAGGGTTAGGGGTTAGGGTTAGGGTTAGGGTTAGGGTTGGGGTTGGTGTTGGTCTTGGTGTTGGTGTTGGTGTTAGGGTTAGGGTTAGGGTTAGGGTTAGGGTTGGGGTTGGTGTTGGTCTTGGTCTTGGTGTTGGTGTTAGGGTTAGGGTCAGGGTCAGGGTTAAATATTTAAAAAAATATAATCAACAGATAGATCTGAAGATTTACGTGTTGAAAGTAAAAAAAACATATTATGACATATTTTTTAACAGTTTTATGAGTGGTGCTGTTTTGAATCCCTGAGAATGTTAGCGGGTTTTTTTTTAAATGTGATTGCTCCAAAAAAACAAAAAAAAAAGAACCCCTTTAACCCATTAGAGTGCATGATGGAGGAAATGCAACTCTCACACTTATCCATGTTTAGGGTTAGGGTTAGGGTTAGGGTTAACTCTCACTCTTATCCACGTTTGATGCATTTTAGCTGCTTGATATCTGATAGATCAGAATGTATTTCTATCTATATTTTACATCCTTGTGTGTTCTCTAGGCAGGAGCAGATATGTTGAACAATATATTTCTCTCTATATTTTACATCCTTGTGTGTTCTCTAGGCAGGAGCAGATATGTTGAACAAGTCTCAGTATCATTTCTACGTCCAGTAATAAAAACAAACAAAACTTTCTTCTGTTGTGTTTTTCAAACAAGCAGAGAGTAACAAGGCCATCAAATCCTCATGAGAGAATCCTCACAGTACGCGTGACTTGTTGATGGACACACAGCATGGCCGCTGATGCTTTCTGTTGACAGGATGCAGGCGGGATTTAACCTTTGACCTATGCCACTGGCCAACTATAACCTTCCGACCCCTGCTTTGTGTGTGTGTGTGTGTGTGTGTGTGTGTGTGTGTGTGTGTGTGTGTGTGTGTGTGTGTGTGTGTGTGTGTGTGTGTGTGTGTGTGTGTGTGTGTTTTCTTTCTCTCCTTCCTCTTTCCTCATGTTTTGCATCCACAATTCCCAGGAGGTAACAGTACACACAATGTTAGCTTTCTTTGTGGCTGTGTGTGTGTGTGTGTGTGTGTGTGTGTGTGTGTGTGTGTGTGTGTGTGTGTGTGTGTGTGTGTGTGTGTGTGTGTGTGTGTGTGTGTGTGTGTGTGTGTGTGTGTGTGTGTGTGTGTGTTCTGGCAATGCTTACTTAATGGGGACATGGCTCTGTTTACACAGTCACCTTTAGGGGACCTCTGACGGTATGGGGACAAAAAAACAGGTCCCCTAAAGCAGTGGTCCCCAACCACCGGGCCGCGGACCGATTGGTACCGGGCTGCACAAGAAAAAAAATAAAAATAATAAAAAATAATAATAATATTTTTTTATTAAATCAACATAAAAACACAATATATACATTATATATCAATGTATATCAATACAGTCTGCAGGGATACAGTCCGTAAGCACACATGATTGTATTTCTTTATTTAAAAAAAACAAAAACAAAAAAAACCCCGGCAATATTTGGTGGGTCACTATATCGTGGAGCTAGATACGTTACGGGCACAGGTCTACGTAGGGGCTTGCTTTTTGACCCCTCAAGGAAGGCCAATCCCCCGAAATAAGACCGTGATTTATGCGTGCGACAGATGAATGTGCCCTTAAGCAAGTAACGTCACACAAGAGAGACGGCATACGCCTGGAAGACCTCATTTGTTGGAGTATTCCTACTTTCTAATGCTGGACTGGGTCAATAAAAACTGCTAAAGTATTCCACAGCAAAGCTTCTTTTACTCGGGCTGATGGTGTCACTTAACACGAGCTGCCAGAACCATCCGTCACCCAGGTCAGAGTTCAGCTCCGAGGTGTCCAAAATACGGGCCATAAATCACCTTGCGCCCCGGTTCCAGGCGCAAACACTCCCCATGGGTGTCCGTGCATGCATTTAACAAGACAGAACAGCAAAGCGGTGTCGGGTTCTTTGCACAAGTCACACGCAGGAAATGTTCTCAATGGTTCGCTAAATAAGGTGGCATTTTTCAATTCTAGCATCCGTAGAATCAACTCTGAGCTTTGGACTTTTTGGGTGTGTTTGTTTGGACAAGATGATACCACACAGTGGTGGTCAAAAGTCATACTTGCCAACCTTGAGACCTCCGATTTCGGGAGGTGGGGGGTGGGGCGGAGCGTGGTTAAGAGGGGAGGAGTATATTGACAGCTAGAATTCACCAAGTCAAGTATTTCATACATATTATATATATATATATATATATATATATATATATATATATATATATATATATATATATATATATATATGTATGTGTGGGGAAAAAAAAAATCACAAGACTATTTCATCTCTACAGGCCTGTTTCATGAGGGGGGGTACCCTCAATCATCAGGAGATTTTAATGGGAGCATTCGCATACCATGGTTTATATAGGGCACAGAGTGGGTGGGTACAGGCTGGCGTAGGGGCGTGGTGATTGGCTCATGTGTTACCTAGGAGGTGTTTCCGTCTGTGGCGGCATGCTGTTACAATTTCGCTGCGCTTGTTGAGGGATGACAGGTCTGGACGGTAAATAATAAACAGTTTCTCTTTCAAGCATAGGTTGCATCTTTTATTACCACTATTGTAAGGTGTGCTGGATGCAAGAATTTGCCATGTTATTGAATATTCAACATTATTGTCTTTGAGGTCCCAAATGTGTTTGCTGAGTTCTGTGGTATTTCGCAGGTTTTGGTTCCTGAAAGAAGCCTTGTGATTGTTCCATCTGGTTTTGAATTCTCCCTCGGTTAATCCTACATATGTGTCGGATGTGTTAATGTCCTTGCGTACCAGATGATGTCGTTTTGGCACCCACGCCAGGAAACCAGCCAAAAAAGAACAGAAAACGAAACGACATCATCTGGTACAACCCCCCATACAGCAAAAACGTCTCAACTAACATTGGACACAAATTCCTCAATCTGATTGACAAACACTTTCCCAAAGACAACACCCTAAGAAAAGTATTCAACAAGAACAACATTAAGTTGAGCTACAGCTGCATGAACAATATACGACAAATCATCTCAAACCACAACAAAACAATTGCAAATGAGCCGTCGGCCCCCAGACAGAGCGACTCCAAAACCAACAAAGACTGTAACTGTCGAAAGAAACCTGATTGCCCTCCCAACGGGGGGTGCTTACAAACATCAGTTGTCTACCAATCTAAGGTAATACGCAAGGACATTAACACATCCGACACATATGTAGGATTAACCGAGGGAGAATTCAAAACCAGATGGAACAATCACAAGGCTTCTTTCAGGAACCAAAACCTGCGGAATACCACAGAACTCAGCAAACACATTTGGGACCTCAAAGACAATAATGTTGAATATTCAATAACATGGCAAATTCTTGCATCCAGCACACCTTACAATAGTGGTAATAAAAGATGCAACCTATGCTTGAAAGAGAAACTGTTTATTATTTACCGTCCAGACCTGTCATCCCTCAACAAGCGCAGCGAAATTGTAACAACATGCCGCCACAGACGGAAACACCTCCTAGGTAACACATGAGCCAATCACCACGCCCCTTCGCCAGCCTGTACCCACCCACTCTGTGCCCTATATAAACCATGGTATGTGAATGCTCCCATTAAAATCTCCTGATGATTGAGGGTACCCCCTCATGAAACAGGCCTGTAGAGATGAAATAGTCTTGTGATTTTTTTCCCACACATACATATATTGCGCTCTACTACGGTATCGAGCACTATTTTTTTGGATAACCTTATTAAGACATATATATATATATATATATATATGTGTATATATATATATATATATATATATATATATATATATATATATATATATACATATATATATATATATATGAGTGTACTGTATGTACTGTGTGTATGGTGCCTATCTCAGCTAGCATTTTCCCCAAAAATTCCCACTTTTCCCGAACAAATGTTACAACTTCAACATTTCTCGACCAATTTGAAAAATTCTAACACCAACCTTTCACAATATTCAAAATATTTAGCATTTTCAAAAAAAAAATCCCGCTTTTTGCGAAATTTCAGGAATTTAGTAATACTATTTCTCGATAAAAATGTTACAACTTCAACCTTTCTCAACCCATTTAAAAATTCCGAGACCAGTCCCATATGGTCTAGCGGTCAGGATTCTTGGTTTTTACTCAGGCGGCTCGGGTTCGACTCCCTGTATGGGAACGACTTCTTTTACCATGAATTGAAAGTGTGAAAAATTTATTGGGGTGTTACCATTTAGTGGTCAATTGTACGGAATATGTACTGTACTGTGCAATCTACTAATACAAGTTTCAATCAATCAATCAAAAAAAAACATTCACAACATTTAAAATATTTTGCATTTCCCAAAAAATTCCCGCTATTCCCGAAAATCCAGGAATTCCGTAATACTATTCCTCAATTGAAAATGTTACGACTTCAACATTTCTCGACCGATTTGAAAAATTCAAAAACCAACTCATTCACAACATTCAAAATATTTAGCATTTTCCAAAAAACTTCCCGCTTTTTGCGAAAATCCAGGAATTCAGTAATACTTTTCCTCAATTAAAAATGTCACAACTTCAACATTTTTCAATTGATTCAATACATTCTGACATCAGTCCCATATGGTCTAGCGGTTAGGATTCCTGGTTTTCACCCAGGTGGCCCGGGTTCGACTCCCGGTATGGGAACGACTTATTTTACCATGAATTGATTAACGTGGACCCTGAAAAGTGTAAAAACTTATTGGGGTGTTACCATTTAGTGGTCAATTGTACGGAATATGTACTGTACTGTGCAATCTACTAATACAAGTTTCAATCAATCAATCAAAAAAAAACATTCACAACATTTAAAATATTTTGCATTTCCCAAAAAATTCCCGCTATTCCCGAAAATCCAGGAATTCCGTAATACTATTCCTCAATTGAAAATGTTACGACTTCAACATTTCTCGACCGATTTGAAAAATTCAAAAACCAACTCATTCACAACATTCAAAATATTTAGCATTTTCCAAAAAACTTCCCGCTTTTTGCGAAATTCCAGGAATTTAGTAATACTATTCCTCAATTAAAAATGTCATGACTTCAACATTTTTTAATTGATTCAAAACATTCTGACATCAGTCCCATATGGTCTAGCGGTTAGGATTCCTGGTTTTCACCCAGGTGGCCAGGGTTCGACTCCCGGTATGGGAAGGACTTCTTTTACCATGAATTGATTAACGTGGACTTAAACAAGTGGAAAAACTTATTGGGGTGTTACCATTTAGTGGTCAATTGTACGGAATATGTACTGTACTGTGCAATCTACTTAAACAAGTCTCAATCAATCAAAAAAAAAAACATTCAAAATATTTAGCATTTTCCAAAACAATTCCCGCTTTTCTTGAAATTCCAGGAATTCAGTAATACTATTCCTCAATTACAAATGTTACAACTTCAATATTTCTCGACCGATTTGAAAAATTCTAACACCAACTCATTCACAACATTCAAAATATTTAGCATTTTCCAAAAAACTTCCCGCTTTTTGCGAAATTCCAGGAATTCAGTAATACTATTCCTCAATTAAAAATGTCACGACTTCAACATTTTTCGATCGATTTGAAAAATTCTAACACCAACTCATTCACAAAATTCAAAATATTTAGCATTTTCAAAAAAACTTCCCGCTTTTTGTGAAATTCCAGGAATTCAGTAATACTATTCCTCAATTAAAAATGTCACGATTTCAACATTTTTCGACCGATTTGAAAAATTCTAACACCAACCTTTCACAACATTCAAAATATTTAGCATTTTCCAAAACAATTCCCGCTTTTCTTGAAATTCCAGGAATTCAGTAATACTATTCCTCAATTACAAATGTTACGACTTCAATATTTCTCGACCAATTTGAAAAATTCTAACACCAACTCATTCACAACATTCAAAATATTTAGCATTTTCCAAAACAAAATCCCGCTTTTTGCGAAATTCCAGGAATTCAGTAATACTATTCCTCAATTAAAAATGTCACGACTTCAACATTTTTCGATCGTTTTGAAAAATTCTAACACCAACTCATTCACAACATTCAAAATATTTAGCAATTTCCAAAAAAATTCCCGTTTTTCCCGAAATTCCTGGAGTTCCGTAATACTATTTCTCAAGTAAAAATGTTACGACTTCAACATTTCTCGACCGATTTGAAAAATTCTAACACCAACCTTTCACAACATTCAAAATATTTAGCATTTTCCCCAAAAATTCCCACTTTTCCCGAAATTCAAGGAATTCCATAATACTATTTCTTAATTAAAATTGTTACGACCGCAACCTTTCTTGACCACTTTCACAATGCCAACATCAGTCCCATATGGTCTAGCGGTTAGGATTCCTGGTTTTCACCCAGGTGGCCCGGGTTCGACTCCCGGTATGGGAACTACTTCATTTACCATGAATTGATTAACGTGGACCCCGACTTAAACAACTTACCGTTTAGTGGTCACTTGTACGGAATATGTACTGTACTGTGCAATCTACTAATACAAGTCTTAACCAATCAAAAAAAAAAACGACCATTCAAAATATTTTGCATTTTCCAAAAAATTCCCGCTTTTCCCGAAATTCCAGGAATTTTGTAATACTATTTCTCAATCAAAAATGTCAAGACTTCAAAATTTCTCAACCGATTTGAAAAATTCTAACAACATTCACAACATTCAAAATATTTAGCATTTTTCCCCCAAAATTCTCGCTTTTCCCAAAATTCCAGGAATTCTGTAACACTATTTCTCAATTAAAAATGTCATGACTTCACCATTTTTTGACCGATTTAAAAAATTCTAACACCAACCATTGACAACATTTAAAATATTTAGCATTTTCCCAAAAAACTCCCGCTTTTCCTGAAATTCCAGGAATTCCGTAATACTATTTCTCAATTAAAAATGTCACGACTTCAACATTTCTTGACCCATTTGAAAAATTCTAACAACATTCACAACATTCAAAATATTTAGCATTTTCCAAAAAACTTCCCGATTTTTGCTAAATTCCAGGAATTCAGTAATACTATTCCTCAATTAAAAATGTCACGACTTCAACATTTTTCGATCGATTTGAAAAATTCTAACACCAACTCATTCACAACATTCAAAATATTTAGTATTTTCCAAAAAAATTCCCGTTTTCCCGAAATTCCTGGAGTTCCGTAATACTATTTCTCAAGTAAAAATGTTACGACTTCAACATTTCTCGACCGATTTGAAAAATTCTAACACCAACCTTTCACAACATTCAAAATATTTAGCATTTTCCCCAAAAATTCCCACTTTTCCCGAAATTCAAGGAATTCCATAATACTATTTCTTAATTAAAATTGTTACGACCGCAACCTTTCTTGACTACTTTCACAATGCCGACATCAGTCCCATATGGTCTAGCGGTTAGGATTCCTGGTTTTCACCCAGGTGGCCCGGGTTCGACTCCCGGTATGGGAACTACTTCATTTACCATGAATTGATTAACGTGGACCCCGACTTAAACAACTTACCATTTAGTGGTCACTTGTACGGAATATGTACTGTACTGTGCAATCTACTAATACAAGTCTTAACCAATCAAAAAAATAAACGACCATTGAAAATATTTTGCATTTTCCAAAAAATTCCCGCTTTTCCCGAAATTCCAGGAATTTTATAATACTATTCCTCAATTGAAAATGTTACGACTTCAACATTTCTCGACCGATTTGAAAAATTCTAACACCAACTCATTCACAACATTCAAAATATTTAGCATTTTTCAAAAAACTTCCCGCTTTTTGCGAAATTCCAGGAATTCAGTAATAATATTCCTCAATTAAAAATGTAACAACTTCAACATTTTTCAATTAATTCAAAACAACCTGACATCAGTCCCATATGGTCTAGCGGTTAGGATTCCTGGTTTTCACCCAGGTGGCCCGGGTTCGACTCCCGGTATGGGAATGACTTATTTTACCATGAATTGATTAACGTGGACCCTGAAAAGTGTAAAAACTTATTGGGGTGTTACCATTTAGTGGTCAATTGTACGGAATATGTACTGTACTGTGCAATCTAATAATAAAAGTCTCAATCAATCAAAAAAAACAACCATTCACAACATTTAAAATATTTAGCATTTTCCAAAACAATTCCCGCTTTTCTTGAAATTCCAGGAATTCCGTAATACTATTTCTCAATTACAAATGTAACAACTTCAACATTTCTCGACCAATTTGAAAAATTCTAACACCAACCTTTCACAATATTCAAAATATTTAGCATTTTCAAAAACAAAATCCCGCTTTTTGCGAAATTTCAGGAATTTAGTAATACTATTTCTCGATAAAAATGTTACAACTTCAACCTTTCTCAACCAATTTAAAAATTCCGAGACCAGTCCCATATGGTCTAGCGGTCAGGATTCTTGGTTTTTACTCAGGCGGCTCGGGTTCGACTCCCTGTATGGGAACGACTTCTTTTACCATGAATTGAAAGTGTGAAAAATTTATTGGGGTGTTACCATTTAGTGGTCAATTGTACGGAATATGTACTGTACTGTGCAATCTACTAATACAAGTTTCAATCAATCAATCAAAAAAAAACATTCACAACATTTAAAATATTTTGCATTTCCCAAAAAATTCCCGCTATTCCCGAAAATCCAGGAATTCCGTAATACTATTCCTCAATTGAAAATGTTACGACTTCAACATTTCTCGACCGATTTGAAAAATTCAAAAACCAACTCATTCACAACATTCAAAATATTTAGCATTTTCCAAAAAACTTCCCGCTTTTTGCGAAATTCCAGGAATTCAGTAATACTATTCCTCAATTAAAAATGTCATGACTTCAACATTTTTCAATTGATCCAAAACATTCTGACATCAGTCCCATATGGTCTAGCGGTTAGGATTCCTGGTTTTCACCCAGGTGGCCCGGGTTCGACTCCCGGTATGGGAAGGACTTCTTTTACCATGAATTGATTAACGTGGACTTAAACAAGTGGAAAAACTTATTGGGGTGTTACCATTTAGTGGTCAATTGTACGGAATATGTACTGTACTGTGCAATCTACTTAAACAAGACTCAGTCAATCAAAAATAAAAAACATTCACAACATTCAAAATATTTAGCATTTTCCAAAACAATTCCCGCTTTTCTTGAAATTCCAGGAATTCAGTAATACTATTCCTCAATTACAAATGTTACAACTTCAATATTTCTCGACCGATTTGAAAAATTCTAACACCAACTCATTCACAACATTCAAAATATTTAGCATTTTCCAAAAAACTTCCCGCTTTTTGCGAAATTCCAGGAATTCAGTAATACTATTCCTCAATTAAAAATGTCACGACTTCAACATTTTTCGATCGATTTGAAAAATTCTAACACCAACTCATTCACAAAATTCAAAATATTTAGCATTTTCAAAAAAACTTCCCGCTTTTTGTGAAATTCCAGGAATTCAGTAATACTATTCCTCAATTAAAAATGTCACGATTTCAACATTTTTCGACCGATTTGAAAAATTCTAACACCAACCTTTCACAACATTCAAAATATTTAGCATTTTCCAAAACAATTCCCGCTTTTCTTGAAATTCCAGGAATTCAGTAATACTATTCCTCAATTACAAATGTTACGACTTCAATAATCCTCGACCAATTTGAAAAATTCTAACACCAACTCATTCACAACATTCAAAATATTTAGCAATTTCCAAAAAAATTCCCGTTTTTCCCGAAATTCCTGGAGTTCCGTAATACTATTTCTCAAGTAAAAATGTTACGACTTCAACATTTCTCGACCGATTTGAAAAATTCTAACACCAACCTTTCACAACATTCAAAATATTTAGCATTTTCCCCAAAAATTCCCACTTTTCCCGAAATTCAAGGAATTCCATAATACTATTTCTTAATTAAAATTGTTACGACCGCAACCTTTCTTGACCACTTTCACAATGCCAACATCAGTCCCGTATGGTCTAGCGGTTAGGATTCCTGGTTTTCACCCAGGCGGCCCGGGTTCGACTCCCGGTATGGGAACTACTTCATTTACCATGAATTGATTAACGTGGACCCCGACTTAAACAACTTACCATTTAGTGGTCACTTGTACGGAATATGTACTGTACTGTGCAATCTACTAATACAAGTCTTAACCAATCAAAAAAAAAAACGACCATTCAAAATATTTTGCATTTTCCAAAAAATTCCCGCTTTTCCCGAAATTCCAGGAATTTTGTAATACTATTTCTCAATCAAAAATGTCAAGACTTCAAAATTTCTCAACCGATTTGAAAAATTCTAACAACATTCACAACATTCAAAATATTTAGCATTTTTCCCCAAAAATTCTCGCTTTTCCCGAAATTCCAGGAATTCCGTAACACTATTTCTCAATTAAAAATGTCATGACTTCACCATTTCTTGACCGATTTAAAAAATTCTAACACCAACCATTCACAACATTTAAAATATTTAGCATTTTCCCAAAAAACTCCCGCTTTTCCTGAAATTCCAGGAATTCCGTAATGCTATTTCTCAATTAAAAATGTCACGACTTCAAAACTTCTTGACGATTAAAAAAATTCTAACAACATTCAAATATTTAGCTTTTTCCCAAAAAAATCCCGCTTTTCCCGAAATTCCAGGAATTCCGTAACACTATTTCTCAATTAAAAATTTCACGACTTCAACATTTCTTGAACGATTTGAAAAATTCTAACAACATTCACAACATTCACAACATTCAAAATATTTAGCATTTTTCCCCAAAAATTCCCGCTTTTCCCGAAATTCCAGGAATTCCGTAACACTATTTCTCAATTAAAAATGTCATGACTTCACCATTTTTTGACCGATTTAAAAAATTCTAACACCAACCATTCACAACATTTAAAATATTTAGCATTTTCCCAAAAAACTCCCGCTTTTCCCGAAATTCCAGGAATTCCGTAATACTATTTCTCAATTAAAAATGTCACGACTTCAACACTTCTTGGCCGATTAAAAAAATTCTAACAACATTCAAATATTTAGCTTTTTCCAAAAAAAATTCCCGCTTTTCCCGAAATTCCAGGAATTCCGTAACACTATTTCTCAATTAAAAATTTTACGACTTCAACATTTCTTGACCCATTTGAAAAATTCTAACAACATTCACAACATTCAAAATATTTAGCATTTTCCAAAAAACTTCCCGCTTTTTGCGAAATTCCAGGAATTCAGTAATACTATTCCTCAATTAAAAATGTCACGACTTCAACATTTTTCGATCGATTTGAAAAATTCTAACACCAACTCATTCACAACATTCAAATATTTAGCATTTTCCCAAAAAATTCCCGTTTTTCCCGAAATTCCTGGAGTTCCGTAATACTATTTCTCAAGTAAAAATGTTACGACTTCAACATTTCTCGACCGATTTGAAAAATTCTAACACCAACCTTTCACAACATTCTAAATATTTAGCTTTTTCCCCAAAAATTCCCACTTTTCCCAAAATTCCAGGAATTCCGTAATACTATTTCTCAATTAAAAATGCTACGACCTCAACCATTCTTGACCAATTTCACATTGCTAACACCAGTCCCATATGGTCTAGCGGTTAGGATTCCTGGTTTTCACCCAGGTGGCCCGGGTTCGACTCCCGGTATGGGAAGGACTTCTTTTACCATGAATTGATTAACGTGGACCCCGACTTAAACAACTTACCATTTAGTGGTCAATTGTACGGAATATGTACTGTACTGTGCAATCTACTAATAAAAGTCTCAACCAAAAAAAAAAAAAAAAACATTCACAACACTCAAAATATTTTGCATTTTCCAAAAAATTCCCGCTTTTCCCGAAATTCCAGGAATTTTGTAATACTATTTCTCAATCAAAAATGTCACGACTTCAACATTTCTCAACCGATTTGAAAAATTCTAACAACATTCAAAATATTTAGCATTTTCCCCGAAAATTCCCGCTTTTCCCGAAATTCCAGGAATTCCGTAACACTATTTCTCAATTAAAAATGTCATGACTTCACCATTTCTTGACCGATTTAAAAAATTCTAACACCAACCATTCACAACATTTAAAATATTTAGCATTTTCCCAAAAAACTCCCGCTTTTCCTGAAATTCCAGGAATTCCGTCACACTATTTCTCAATTAAAAATGTCACGACTTCAACATTTCTTGAACGATTTGAAAAATTCTAACAACATTCACAACATTCACAACATTCAAAATATTTAGCATTTTTCCCCAAAAATTCCCGCTTTTCCCGAAATTCCAGGAATTCTGTAACACTATTTCTCAATTAAAAATGTCATGACTTCACCATTTTTTGACCGATTTAAAAAATTCTAACACCAACCATTCACAACATTTAAAATATTTAGCATTTTCCCAAAAAACTCCCGCTTTTCCCGAAATTCCAGGAATTCCGTAATACTATTTCTCAATTAAAAATGTCACGACTTCAACACTTCTTGGCCGATTAAAAAAATTCTAACAACATTCAAATATTTAGCTTTTTCCAAAAAAAATTCCCGCTTTTCCCGAAAATCCAGGAATTCCGTAACACTATTTCTCAATTAAAAATTTTATGACTTCAACATTTCTTGACCCATTTGAAAAATTCTAACAACATTCACAACATTCAAAATATTTAGCATTTTCCAAAAAACTTCCCGCTTTTTGCGAAATTCCAGGAATTCAGTAATACTATTCCTCAATTAAAAATGTCACGACTTCAACATTTTTCGATCGATTTGAAAAATTCTAGCACCAACTCATTCACAACATTCAAAATATTTAGCATTTTCCAAAAAAATTCCCGTTTTTCCCGAAATTCCTGGAGTTGTGTAATACTATTTCTCAAGTAAAAATGTTACAACTTCAACATTTCTCGACCGATTTGAAAAATTCTAAGACCAACCTTTCACAACATTCTAAATATTTAGCTTTTTCCTCAAAAATTCCCACTTTTCCCAAAATTCCAGGAATTCCGTAATACTATTTCTCAATTAAAAATGCTACGACCTCAACCATTCTTGACCAATAACACATAATAACATCAGTCCAATATGGTCTAGCGGTTAGGATTCCTGGTTTTCACCCAGGTGGCCCGGGTTTGACTCCCGGTATGGGAATGACTTCTTTTACCATGAATTGATTAACGTGGACCCCGACTTAAACAACTTACCATTTAGTGGTCACTTGTACGGAATATGTACTGTACTGTGCAATCTACTAATAAAAGTTTCAACCAAAAAAAAAAAAAAAAACAACCATTCACAACACTCAAAATATTTTGCATTTTCCAAAAAATTCCCGCTTTTCCCGAAATTCCAGGAATTTTGTAATACTATTTCTCAATCAAAAATGTCAAGACTTCAAAATTTCTCAACAGATTTGAAAAATTCTAACAACATTCACAATATTCAAAATATTTAGCATTTTCCCCAAAAATTCCCGCTTTTCCCGAAATTCCAGGAATTCTGTAACACTATTTCTCAATTAAAAATGTCATGACTTCACCATTTCTTGACCGATTTAAGAAATTCTAACACCAACCATTCACAACATTTAAAATATTTAGCATTTTCCAAAAAAACTCCCGCTTTTCCTGAAATTCCAGGAATTCCGTAATACTATTTCTCAATTAAAAATGTCACGACTTCAACACTTCTTGACCGATTAAAAAAATTCTAACAACATTCAAATATTTAGCTTTTTCTCAAAAAATTCCCGCTTTTCCCGAAATTCCAGGAATTCCATAACACTATTTCTCAATTAAAAATTTCACGACTTCAACATTTCTTGACCGATTTGAAAAATTCTAACAACATTCACAACATTCAAAATATTTAGCGTTTTCCAAAAAACTTCCGGCTTATTGCGAAATTCCAGGAATTCAGTAATACTATTCCTCAATTAAAAATGTCACGACTTCAACATTTTTCGATCGATTTGAAAAATTCTAACACCAACTCATTCACAAGATTCAAAATATTTAGCATCAGTTTTTTCCCGAAATTCCAGGAATTCCGTAATACTATATCTCAATTAAAAATGTTACAACTTCAACATTTCACAACCAATTACAAAATTCCAAGACCAGTCCCGTATGGTCTAGCGGTTAGGATTCCTGGTTTTCACCCAGGTGGCCCGGGTTCGACTCCCGGTATGGGAACTACTTCTTTTACCATGAATTGATTAACATGGACCCGACTTAAACAACTTACCATTTAGTGGTCAATTGTACGGAATATGTACTGTACTGTGCAATCTACTAATAAAAGTTTCAACCAAAAAAACAAAAAAAACAACCATTCACAACACTCAAAATATTTTGCGTTTTCCAAAAAATTCCCGCTTTTCCCGAAATTCCAGGAATTTTGTGATACTATTTCTCAATCAAAAATGTCACGACTTCAACATTTCTCAACCGATTTGAAAAATTCTAACATTCAAAATATTTAGCATTTTCCCCAAAAATTCCCGCTTTTCCCGAAATTCCAGGAATTCTGTAACACTATTTCTCAATTAAAAATGTCATGACTTCACCATTTCTTGACCGATTTAAAAAATTCGAACACCAACCATTCACAACATTTAAAAATATTTAGCATTTTCCCAAAAAACTCCCGCTTTTCCTGAAATTCCAGGAATTCCGTAATACTATTTCTCAATTAAAAATGTCACGACTTCAACACTTCTTGACCGATTAAAAAAATTCTAACAACATTCAAATATTTAGCTTTTTCCCAAAAAATTCCCGCTTTTCCCGAAATTCCAGGAATTCCGTAACACTATTTCTCAATTAAAAATTTCACGACTTCAACATTTCTTGACCCATTTGAAAAATTCTAGCAACATTCACAACATTCAAAATATTTAGCATTTTCCAAAAAACTTCCCGCTTTTTGCGAAATTCCAGGAATTCAGTAATACTATTCCTCAATTAAAAATGTCACGACTTCAACATTTTTCGATCGATTTGAAAAATTCTAACACCATCTCATTCACAACATTCAAATATTTAGCATTTTCCAAAAAAAACCACATTTTTTTCCCGAAATTCCAGAAATTCCGTAATACTATTTCTCAATAAAAATGTTACAACTTCAACATTTCTCTAACAATTTCAAAAATGTAACACCAGTCCCATATGGTCTAGCGGTCAGGATTCTTGGTTTTCACCCAGGCGGTTGGGTTCGACTCCCGGTATGGGAACTACTTCTTTTACCATGAATTGATTAACGTGGACCCCGAAAAGTTGAAAAAAATATTGGGATGTTACCATTTAGTGGTCAATTGTACGGAATATGTACTGTACTGTGCAATCTACTAATAAAAGTTTCAATCAATCAAAAAAAAAAAAAATATTTACAACAATGAAAATATTTTGCATTTCCCAAAAAATTCCCGTTATTCCCGAAATTCCAGGAATTCCGTAATACTATGTCTCAATCAAAATTGTCACGACTTCAACATTTCTCGACCGATTTGATAGATTTTAACTCCAACCATTCACAAAATTCTAAATATTTAGCATTTTCCCCAAAAATTCCCATGTTTCCCGAAATTCCAGTAATTCTGTAATACTATTTGTCAATTAAAAATGCTACGACTTCAACACTTCTCAACCGATTTGAAAAATTCTAACACCAACCATTCACAAAATTTAAATTATTTAGCATTTTCCAAAAAAATTCCCACTTTTCCCGAAATTCCAGGACTTCTGTAATACTATTTTTCAATGAAAAATGTTACGACTTCAACATTTCTTGACCGATTTCAAAAATTCTAACACCAACCATTCACAACATTCAAAATATTTAGCATTTTCCAAAAATTTCCCGCTTTTCCCGATATTCCAGGAATTCCGTAACACTATTTCTTAATTTAAAATGTTATAATTTCAACATTTCTCGACCGATTTGAAAAATTCTAACACCAACTCATTCACAAGTGGCCTAGTGGTTAGAGTGTCCGCCCTGAGATCGGTAGGTTGTGAGTTCAAACCCCGGCCGAGTCATACCAAAGACTATAAAAATGGGACCCATTACCTCCCTGCTTGGCACTCAGCATCAAAGGTTGGAATTGGGGGTTAAATCACCAAAAATGATTCCCGGGCGCGGCACCGCTGCTGCCCACTGCTCCCCTCACCTCCCAGGGGGTGAACAAGGGGATGGGTCAAATGCAGAGGACAAATTTCACCACACCTAGTGTGTGTGTGACAATCATTGGGACTTTAACTTTAACATTCAAAATATTTAGCATTTTCCAAAAAAAATTCCCGCTTTTTGTGAAATTCCAAGAATTCAGTAATATTATTCCTCAAATTAAAATGTTACGACTTCAACATTTCTCGACCGATTTGAAAAATTCTAACAACATTCACAACATTCAAAATATTTAGCATTTTCCCCAAAAATTCCTGCATTTTCTGAAATTCCAGGAATTCCGTAATACTATTTCTCAATTAAAATTGTCAGGACTTCAACATTTCTCGACCAATTTGAAAGATTTTAACTCCAACCATTCACAACATTCAAAATATTTAGCATTTTCTCCCAAAATTCCCATGTTTCCCAAAATTCCAGGAATTCTGTAATACTATTTGTCAATTAAAAATGTTACAACTTCAACACTTCTCAACCGATTTGAAAAATTCTAACACCAACCATTCACAAAATTTGAATTATTTAGCATTTTCCAAAAAAATTCCCACTTTTCCCGAAATTCCAGGACTTCAGTAATACTATTCCTCAAATTAAAATGTTACGACTTCAACATTTCTCGACCGATTTGAAAAATTCTAACAACATTCACAACATTCAAAATGTTTAGCATTTTCAAAAAAAAATCCCTCTTTTTCTGAAATTCCAGGAATTCCGTAATACTATTTCTCAATTAAAAATGTCACGACTTCAACACTTCTCGACCGATTTGAAAAATTCTAACAACATTCAAATTATTTAGCATTTTCCCCAAAAATTCCCGCTTTTCCCGAAATTCGCAAATGTCCTTGAAATTCCCTTTGAAAAAAATGGTACATTTTTCAAAGTTCCACAACTCCCACATTTTTCTTCCGATTCAAACCGTTCCAACTCCAAAATGTTCAGTCTGTTCGGGAATTGTGTGCAATCAGTCATGTTGAAGTTGAACTTCAGCATCGGAGCGTTCACACGCAGTTCCTGCAGGGATTGCCTCATCTAGTGGAATATGTGAGTGTAAAATGTGTTTGTGTAATCTTGAAGTACTGTGGCAAGAATTCATTGAATGAACGTGGGAGTAAATGTCGGAATAAAAAGATAACATTACAGAGCTGGCCGTGTGTGCGTCTGGGAGCTGTATTTACGACGCCCGGGGTCAAAGGTTATCCTTTCCGAGCCAGCCACCCTCCACAGATGCAAATGCACAAACATTCCTGGCCCTAATAACTCACACTTTGCTCTCCTAACTCAAATACTCCTTTGAAGGCCCGAGCCAAACAAACTAAAAAAAAAAACCAAAAAGACAAGAATTAGCTTCTCTGGACTAATTCCTTGTCGTCGCCGTGGAGAGGTCAGGGGTCAGCAGGTGAGGAGGTCTGCGGTCAGGAGGGAACATCCTAACGTGACTACGCTACCTGCAGTTTGACTAAGTCGTTATTTCAGGCTTCAAAAGTGACAGGAGTGGGCGGGGCAAGTGACGTGAGTGGGCGGGGCAAGTGGCATGAGTGGGTGGGGCAAGTGACGAAAAGAGGGTACGAGTCGTAGAAGACAAAAACAATTAAAGCTGCAAGCAGCGTTGGTCGGGCCCGCGTATTTGGCAGGTGCTAGTCCTAAGTGTCCCAATACTTTTGTCCAGTTTTAGTCCTAAGTGTCCCAATACTTTTGTCAAGTTGTAGTCCTACGTGTCGCAATACTTTTATCCAGTGTAGGTGTCCCAATACTTTTGTCCAGTGGTATTCCTAAGTGTCCCAATACTTTTGTGCAGTGTAAGTGTCCCAATACTTTTGTCCAGTTTTGGTCATAAGTGTCCCAATACTTTTGTCCAGTGGTAGTCATAAGTGTCCCAATACTTTTGTCAAGTTGTAGTCCCAAGTGTCGCAATACTTTTATCCAGTGTAGGTGTCCCAATACTTTTGTGCAGTGTAAGTGTCCCAATACTTTTGTCCAGTTTTGGTCATAAGTGTCCCAATACTTTTGTCCAGTGGTAGTCCCAAGTGTCCCAATACTTTTGTCCAGTTTTTGTGCTATGTGTCCCAATACTTTTGTCCAGTGGTAGTCATAAGTGTCCCAATACTTTTGTCTACTTTTAGTCCGAATTGTCCCAATACTTTTGTCTAGTGTACCTACCTTGTCTACATTGTGTGGGCACGCTGGTGCTTCCTGCTTTTAAGCAGCCATCTTGAAAAAACAGCAGCATCAGCGCAGAGGGTCTTTGAAGGGTCATAAAATCAAAACCGGAGCAGGTATCAAAACTCTTTCGCCAACTTTTAATCAGAAGGGTTCAATCTCTCTCCTGTGTTAGTTTGAAGCCGAGATAATGTTTGAAGAAAGGTGACCGGTTTTTACAAACATTTTGTTTTGAAGGGGGAATAGCAAACTTCCTGTTGATTTTTGCTGGGGGTTGTCAATTTATGAAATGTAGGTCTAAGTTAGACCTACATAGAGGTTTTTGTTTCATGTCTTTCCGACCTTCCCAGTGGGAGTTACAGGCAGTTTTGTCATTTTTTCTTCCGAGGAGCAGTTTTTTCTGCGTTTTATTGGGGTTAGGTTTTTTTATAAAATCGCAATTTTTGACAGTCCTGATGTGTGCGTTCAGTTTGGTGAGTTTTGAAGCGTGTTAAGGGGGTCAAATTACAGCTCAAAGAGGCAAAAGTTACTGTTTTTAGTACTTTTTTGTCTTGAAGGGGGAATTGCCAACTTCCTGTTGATTTTGGCCCAACAATGTACTATTATGAAATGTAGGTCTAAGTCAGGCCTACATAGAGGTTTTTGTTTCATGTCTCTCCGACCTTCCTAGTGGGAGTTACAGGCAGTCTAGTTTTTTTTTCCCTAGGGGGCGCTAGAGCGCAATTTTGAGTTTTGTCGTTCGTTTTTTTTTTTAAAAAGGCAATTTTCGCAGGTCCTGATGTGTGGGTCAAATATGGTGAGTTTTGAAGCATGTTAAGTGGGTCAAATTACAGTTTAATGTGGCGGCGGAAGAATAAAGAATAAAGAATAAAACCTTACAAATTCAATAGGTCCTTATGTCCCATTGCATAATGCAATGGGCCATGCGGGCCCTAAAAATTACAGTTTAATGTGGCGGCGGAAGAATAAAGAATAAAGAATAAAACCTTACAAATTCAATAGGTCCTTATGTCCCATTGCATAAGGACTCCCTTTGGGAGTCCTTATGCAATGGGCCATGCGGGCCCTAAAAATTACAGTTTAATGTGGCGGCAGAAGAATAAAGAATAAAGAATAAAACCTTACAAATTCAATAGGTCCTTATGTCCCATTGCATAATGCAATGGGCCATGCGGGCCCTAAAAATTACAGTTTAATGTGGCGGCGGAAGAATAAAGAATAAAGAATAAAACCTTACAAATTCAATAGGTCCTTATGTCCCATTGCATAAGGACTCCCTTTGGGAGTCCTTATGCAATGGGCCATGCGGGCCTTAAAAATTACAGTTTAATGTGGCGGCGGAAGAATAAAGAATAAAGAATAAAACCTTACAAATTCAATAGGTCCTTATGTCCCATTGCATAAGGACTCCCTTTGGGAGTCCTTATGCAATGGGCCATGCGGGCCCTAAAAATTACAGTTTAATGTGGCGGCGGAAGAATAAAGAATAAAGAATAAAACCTTACAAATTCAATAGGTCCTTATGTCCCATTGCATAAGGACTCCCAAAGGGAGTCCTTATGCAATGGGCCATGCGGGCCCTAAAAATTACAGTTTAATGTGGCGGCGGAAGAATAAAGAATAAAGAATAAAACCTTACAAATTCAATAGGTCCTTATGTCCCATTGCATAAGGACTCCCTTTGGGAGTCCTTATGCAATGGGCCATGCGGGCCCTAAAAATTACAGTTTAATGTGGCGGCGGAAGAATAAAGAATAAAGAATAAAACCTTACAAATTCAATAGGTCCTTATGTCCCATTGCATAAGGACTCCCAAAGGGAGTCCTTATGCAATGGGCCATGCGGGCCCTAAAAATTACAGTTTAATGTGGCGGCGGAAGAATAAAGAATAATGAATAAAACCTTACAAATTCAATAGGTCCTTATGTCCCATTGCATAAGGACTCCCTTTGGAGTCCTTATGCAATGGGCCATGCGGGCCCTAAAAATTACAGTTTAATGTGGCGGCGGAAGAATAAAGAATGAAGAATAAAACCTTACAAATTCAATAGGTCTTTATGTCCCATTGCATAAGGACTCCCAAAGGGAGTCCTTATGCAATGGGCCATGCGGGCCCTAAAAACATCTTTACAAAAATATAACTGTCACTGTTCTGATTGAAAAAATTAATGAAATCATTTACAATGAATTCATTGATATCTAGAGATTTCAGCTTTTCCTGAAATTCCAGGAATTCCGTAATACTATTTCTCAATTAAAATTGTCACGACTTCAACATTTCTCGACCGATTTGAAAGATTTTAACTCCAACTATTCACAACATTCAAAATATTTAGCATTTTCCCCAAAAATTCCCATGTTTCCCGAAATTCCAGGAATTCTGTAATACTATTTGTCAATTAAAAATGTTATGACTTCAACACTTCTCAACCGATTTGAAAAATTGTAACACCAACCATTCACAAAATTTAAATTATTTAGCATTTTCCAAAAAAATTCCCACTTTTCCAGAAATTCCAGGACTTCTGTAATACTATTTTTCAATGAAAAATGTTACGACTTCAACATTTCTCGACCGATTTGAAAAATTCTAACACCAACTCATTCACAACATTCAAAATATTTAGCATTTTCCAAAAATTTCCCGCTTTTCCCGAAATTCCAGGAATTCCGTAACACTATTTCTTAATTAAAAATGTTACAACTTCCACATTTCTCGACCGATTTGAAAAATTCTAACACCAACTCATTCACAACATTCCAAATATTTAGTATTTTTCAAAAAAATTCCCGCTTTTTGTGAAATTCTAGGAATTCAGTAATACTATTCCTCAAAAAAATTACATCGGACTGCCGATATTATCAGCCGATAAATGCTTCAAAATGTAATATCGGAAATTATCGGTATCGGTTTCAAAAAGTAAAATTTATGACTCTTTAAAACGCCGCTGTGTAAGTACAGAGCAGTTGCGTCTCCCAGTCATACTTGCCGACCCTCCCCATTTTCCCGGGAGACTCCCGAATTTCAGTGCCCCTCCCGAAAATCTCCCAGGGCAACCATTCTCCCGAATTTCTCCCGATTTCCACCCAAACAACAATATCGGCACTGCCTTTGCGTGCCGGCCCAATCACATAATATCTACGGCTTTTCGCACACACAAGTGAATGCAAGCCATACAGGTCACACTGAGGGTGGCCGTATAAACAACTTTAACACTGTTACAAATATGCGCCACACTGTGAACCCACACCAAACAAGAATGACAAACACATCCGCACCGTAACACAACATAAACACAACAGAACAAATACCCAGAAACCCTTACAGCACTAACTCTTCCGGGACGCTACAATGTACACCCCCCGCTACCCCCCCCCCCCCCCCCCCCCCCAATCCCGCCCACCTCAACCTCCTCATGTACCAAATTCCAAGCTGCTGTTTTGAGGCATGTTAAAAAAAAAGAATGCACTTTGTGACGTCAATAATAAATATGGCAGTGCCATGTTGGCATTTTATTCCATAACTTGAGTTGATTTATTTTGGAAAACCTTGTTACATTGTTTAATGCATCCAGCGGGGAATCACAACAAAATTAGGCATAATAATATGTTAATTCCACCACTGTATATATCGGTATCGCTTGATATCGGAATCGGTAATTAAGAGTTGGACAATATCAGAATATCGGCAAAAAAAAGCCATTATCGGACATCTCTATTTATAACACATTTATGCTTTCAATTCCGACTATACATAACGACAGGGCCGGCCCGTGGCATAGGCCGTATAGGCAAATGCTAAGGGCGCCGTCCATCAGGGGGCGCCACGCCAGTGCCACAAATGTTGGAGAAAAAAAGAAAAAAAAGTTGGTACTATTATTTCTAAATACAAAAAATAATCCCACGTTAATTAAAATGCAAAGTAAAGCCTATTTAATAGAAATATTATTTGTTACAACATTACGCTGTTTTAACGTCGGGTTAATATTGTGGAGGGGGCTAAATTGTTATGGAAAATAATAATGTAACGTTAGGTAATTACAGTACTCACCTTACATTCCTCAGGGACATTTGTATTAGATCTTTTAAGCAGGTGTTTTTTGTTGACATTGTTATTGCCTTCTGGTTAGCTAATGTTTGCCCTGCAGGTAATAGTCACTTTTCCACCCTTTTATATATTAGGTATAGTTGTAAGCCTAGTTGTTAAAGTGCACATCATTAATGTAAATTAAGCAATATGTATGTAAAAAATATTGTATTTCATATATTCATTTTTTATTTTTTGCATTCATTTATTTATTCATATTTTTTTTATCTTGTTAACTATTCTGATTGTTAATTTGCTTTCTTTAAGTAAAAAAAAAAGGTCAAAGACAAAGCTATTCGGTTTCTTGTGAGTATATACACTTCACTGCCGATGTGGGGGGGGGGGGGGGCACCTAAAATCTTGCCTAGGGCGCCAGATTGGTTAGGGCCGGGCCTGCATAACGATATATTTAAGTAATTATTTGAATAATTATTTATTTAACTTTGTCCCGTTTGACCCTCCATACTCACAATTAAATAAATCATCAAACAATGAAATAATTAAGGAATCAATTAAATCATTAAAAAAAATTAATCATGAAAAATTGAAACTGAAGTTTTGTTAACTGATTGAATAATTAATGAAATAATTGAACCCATTAAATTATGAAACAATTCAATGATGAAATAATTAATTCAATCATCGAATAATGAAACCAAAAAAATGTATTAATTGTTTAAATAATGAATTAAATATTGAAATATTGAATGAAATCATTTACAGTAAATGAATTAATATCACATTTATGCATTCAATTCCGACTATACATAATGATATATTTAAGTCATTATATGAATATTTGTTTATTTAACTTTGTAACACTATTTCTTAATCAAAAATGTTACAACTTCAACATTTATCGACCGATTTGAAAAATTCTAACACCAACTCATTCACAACATTCAAAATATTTAGTATTTTCTAAAAAAAAAAATCCCGCTTTTTGTGAAATTCCAGGAATTCAGTAATACTATTCCTCAAATTAAAATGTTACGACTTCAACATTTCTCGACCGATTTGAAAAAATTCTAACAACATTCACAACATTCAAAATGTTTAGCATTTTCCCCAAAAAATTCCCGCTTTTTCTGAAATTCCAGGAATTCAGTAATACTATTCCTCAAATTAAAATGTTACAACTTCAACATTTCTCGACCGATTTGAAAAATTCTAACACCAACTCATTCACGATATTCAAAATATTTAGCATTTTCCAAAAAAAAAAATCATTTTTTTCCCGAAATTCCAGGAATTCCGTAATACTATTTTTCAATAAAAATGTTACAACTTCAACATTTCTCTAACAATTTCAAAAAGGTAACACCAGTCCCATATGGTCTAGCGGTCAGGATTCTTGGTTTTCACCCAGGCGGCCCGGGTTCGACTCCCGGTATGGGAACTACTTCTTTTACCATGAATTGATTAACGTGGACCCCGAAAAGTGTAAAAACTTATTGGGGTGTTACCATTTAGTGGTCAACTGTACGGAATATGTACTGTACTGTGCAATCTACTAATAAAAGTTTTAATCAATCAAAAAAAAAAAACCATTTACAACATTCAAAATTTTTTGCATTTCCCAAAAAATTCCCGAAATTCCAGGAATTCCGTAATACTATGTCTCAATTAAAATTGTCACGACTTCAACATTTCTCGACCGATTTGAAAGATTTTAACTCCAACCATTCACAAAATTCAAAATATTTAGCATTTTCCCCCAAAATTCCCATGTTTCCCAAAATTCCAGGAATTCTGTAATACTATTTGTCAATTAAAAATGTTATGACTTCAACACTTCAGAACCGATTTGAAAAATTCTAACACCAACCATTCACAAAATTTAAATTATTTAGCATTTTCCAAAAAAATTCCCACTTTTCCCGAAATTCCAGGACTTCTGTAATACTATTTTTCAATGAAAAATGTTACGACTTCAACATTTCTCGACCGATTTGAAAAATTCTAACACCAACTCATTCACAACATTCAAAATATTTAGCATTTTCCAAAAAAAAAAAAAAAAAATTTCCCGAAATTCCAGGAATTCCGTAATACTATTTCTCAATAAAAATGTTACAACTTCAACATTTCTCTAACAATTTCAAAAATGTAACACCAGTCCCATATGGTCTAGCGGTCAGGATTCTTGGTTTTCACCCAGGCGGCCCGGGTTCGACTCCCGGTATGGGAACTACTTCTTTTACCATGAATTGATTAACGTGGACCCCGAAAAGTGTAAAAACTTATTGGGGTGTTACCATTTAGTGGTCAATTGTACGGAATATGTACTGTACTGTGCAATCTACTAATAAAAGTTTCAATCAATCAAAAAAAAACAACCATTTACAACATTCAAAATATTTTGCATTTCCCAAAAAATTCCCGCTATTCCCGAAATTCCAGGAATTCCGTAATACTATGTCTCAATTAAAATTGTCACGACTTCAACATTTCTCGACCGATTTGAAAGATTTTAACTCCAACCATTCACAAAATTCAAAATATTTAGCATTTTCCCCAAAAAAATCCCATGTTTCCCAAAATTCCAGGAATTCTGTAATACTATTTGTCAATTAAAAATGTTACGACTTCAACACTTCTCAACCGATTTGAAAAATTCTAACACCAACCATTCACAAAATTTAAATTATTTAGCATTTTCCAAAAAAATTCCCACTTTTCCCGAAATTCCAGGACTTCTGTAATACTATTTTTCAATGAAAAATGTTACGACTTCAACATTTCTCGACCGATTTGAAAAATTCTACCAACTCATTCACAACATTCAAAATATTTAGCATTTTCCCAAAAAATTCCCGCTTTTTGTGACATTCCAGGAATTCAGTAATACTATTCCTCAAATGAAAATGTTACAACTTCAACATTTCTCGACCGATTTAAAAAAATTCTAACAACATTCACAACATTCAAAATATTTAGCATTTTCCCCAAAAATTCCCACTTTTCCTGAAATTCCAGGAATTCCGTAATACTATTTCTCAATTAAAAATGTCACGACTTCAACATTTCACGACCGATTTGAAAAATTCTAACACCAACTCATTCACAACATTCAAAATATTTAGCATTTTCCAAAAATGTCCTGCTTTTCCAGGAATTCCGTAACACTATTTCTTAATCAAAAATTTAACAACTTCAACAGTTCTCGACCGATTTGAAAAATTCTAACACCAACTCATTCACAACATTCGAAATATTTAGCATTTTCCCAAAAAATTCCCGCTTTTTGTGACATTCCAGGAATTCAGTAATACTATTCCTCAAATGAAAATGTTACAACTTCAACATTTCTCGACCGATTTAAAAAAATTCTAACAACATTCACAACATTCAAAATATTTAGCATTTTCCCCAAAAATTCCCACTTTTCCTGAAATTCCAGGAATTCCGTAATACTATTTCTCAATTAAAAATGTCACGACTTCAACATTTCACGACCGATTTGAAAGATTTTAACTCCAACCATTCACAGAATTCTAAATATTTAACATTTTCCCCAAAAATTCCCATGTTTCCCGAAATTCCAGGAATTCCGTAATACCATGTCTCAATTAAAATTGTCACAACTTCAACATTTCTCGACCGATTTGAAAGATTTTAACTCCAACCATTCACAAAATTCAAAATATTTAGCAATTTCCCAAAAAAATTCCATGTTTCCCGAAATTCCAGGAATTCTGTAATACTATGTCTCAATTAAAATTGTCACGACTTCAACATTTCTCGACCGATTTGAAAGATTTTAACTCCAACCATTCACAAAATTCAAAAATATTTAGCATTTTCCCCCAAAATTCCCATGTTTCCCAAAATTCCAGGAATTCTGTAATACTATTTGTCAATTAAAAATGTTACGACTTCAACACTTCTCAACCGATTTGAAAAATTCTTTGTCCCGTTTGACCCTCCATACACACACAAGTTCATGAAACAATTAAATAAATCACCAAATAATGAAATAATTAAAGAATAAATTACATGAATAAATTGAGACCAAAAGTTTATTGAAATAATGAATGAAATAATTTACATTAAATTAATGAATAACACATTTATGTATTAACTTACGATTATACATAATGACACATTTAAGTAATTATTAGAATATGTATTTATTTAACGTTTATTTAATGAAACAATTAAATCATTAAACAAGGAAATAATAATTCAACCACAAAATGAACAATTAGATAAATAAATCACCAAATAATGAAATAATTAAAGAATAAATTTCATGAATAAATTGAGCCCAAAAGTTTATTGAAATAATGAATTAAATAACTTACACTAAATTAATTAATAACACATTTATGTATTAACTTACGATTATACATAATGACACATTTAAGTAATTATTAGAATATGTATTTATTTAACGTTTATTTAATGAAACAATTAAAATCATTAAACAAAGAAATAATAATTCAACCACAAAATGAACAATTAGATAAATAAATCACCAAATAATGAAATAATTAAAGAATAAATTACATGAATAAATTGAGACCAAAAGTTTATTGAAATAATGAATTAAATAACTTACACTAAATTAATTAATAACACATTTATGTATTAACTTACGATTATACATAATGACACATTTAAGTAATTATTAGAATATGTATTTATTTAATGTTTATTTAATGAAACAATTAAATCATTAAACAAGGAAATAATAATTCAACCACAAAATGAACAATTAGATAAATAAATCACCAAATAATGAAATAATTAAAGAATAAATTACATGAATAAATTGAGACCAAAAGTTTATTGAAATAATGAATTAAATCATTTACATTAAATTAATGAATAACACATGTATGCATTAATTTACGATTATACATAATGACACATTTAAGTAATTATTAGAATATGTATTTATTTAACGTTTATTTAATGAAACAACTAAAATCATTAAACAAGGAAATAATAATTCAACCACAAAATGAACAATTAGATAAATAAATCACCAAATAATGAAATAATTAAAGAATAAATTACATGAATAAATTGAGACCAAAAGTTTATTGAAATAATGAATGAAATAATTTACATTAAATTAATGAATAACACATTTATGTATTAACTTACGATTATACATAATGACACATTTAAGTAATTATTAGAATATGTATTTATTTAACGTTTATTTAATGAAACAATTAAAATCATTAAACAAGGAAATAATAATTCAACCACAAAATGAACAATTAGATGAATAAATCACCAAATAATGAAATAATTAAAGAATAAATTACATGAATAAATTGAGACCAAAAGTTTATTGAAATAATGAATGAAATAATTTACATTAAATTAATGAATAACACATTTATGTATTAACTTACGATTATACATAATGACACATTTAAGTAATTATTAGAATATGTATTTATTTAACGTTTATTTGATGAAACAACTAAAATCATTTAACAAGGAAATAATAATTCAACCACAAAATGAACAATTAGATAAATAAATCACCAAATAATGAAATAATTAAAGAATAAATTACATGAATAAATTGAGACCAAAAGTTTATTGAAATAATGAATGAAATAATTTACATTAAATTAATGAATAACACATTTATGTATTAACTTACGATTATACATAATGACATATTTAAGTAATTATTAGAATATGTATTTATTTAACGTTTATTTAATGAAACAATTAAAATCATTAAACAAGGAAATAATAATTCAACCACAAAATGAACAATTAGATAAATAAATCACCAAATAATGAAATAATTAAAGAATAAATTACATGAATAAATTGAGACCAAAAGTTTATTGAAATAATGAATTAAATAATTTACATTAAATTAATTAATAACACATTTATGTATTAACTTACGATTATACATAATGACACATTTAAGTAATTATTAGAATATGTATTTATTTAATGTTTATTTAATGAAACAACTAAAATCATTAAACAAGGAAATAATAATTCAACCACAAAATGAACAATTAAATAAATAAATCACCAAATAATGAAATAATTAAAGAATAAATTACATGAATAAATTGAGACCAAAAGTTTATTGAAATAATGAATTAAATAATTTACATTAAATTAATGAATAACACATTTATGTATTAACTTACGATTATACATAATGACACATTTAAGTAATTATTAGAATATGTATTTATTTAACGTTTATTTAATGAAACAACTAAAATCATTAAACAAAGAAATAATAATTCAACCACAAAATGAACAATTAGATAAATAAATCACCAAATAATGAAATAATTAAAGAATAAATTACATGAATAAATTGAGACCAAAAGTTTATTGAAATAATGAATTAAATAATTTACATTAAATTAATGAATAACACATTTATGTATTAACTTACGATTATACATAATGACACATTTAAGTAATTATTAGAATATGTATTTATTTAACGTTTATTTAATGAAACAATTAAAATCATTAAACAAGGAAATAATAATTCAACCACAAAATGAACAATTAGATAAATAAATCACCAAATAATGAAATAATTAAAGAATAAATTACATGAATAAATAGAGACTAAAAGTTTATTGAAATAATGAATTAAATAATTTACATTAAATTAATGAATAACACATTTATGTATTAACTTACGATTATACATAATGACACATTTAAGTAATTATTAGAATATGTATTTATTTAATGTTTATTTAATGAAACAATTAAATCATTAAACAAGGAAATAATAATTCAACCACAAAATGAACAATTAGATAAATAAATCACCAAATAATGAAATAATTAAAGAATAAATTACATGAATAAATTGAGACCAAAAGTTTATTGAAATAATGAATGAAATAATTTACATTAAATGAATTAATAACACATTTATGTATTAACTTACGATTATACATAATGACACATTTAAGTAATTATTAGAATATGTATTTATTTAACGTTTATTTAATGAAACAATTAAAATCATTAAACAAGGAAATAATAATTCAACCACAAAATGAACAATTAGATAAATAAATCACCAAATAATGAAATAATTAAAGAATAAATTACATGAATAAATAGAGACTAAAAGTTTATTGAAATAATGAATGAAATAATTTACATTAAATTAATGAATAACACATTTATGTATTAACTTACGATTATACATAATGACACATTTAAGTAATTATTAGAATATGTATTTATTTAACGTTTATTTAATGAAACAATTAAAATCATTAAACAAGGAAATAATAATTCAACCACAAAATGAACAATTAGATAAATAAATCACCAAATAATGAAATAATTAAAGAATAAATTACATGAATAAATTGAGACCAAAAGTTTATTGAAATAATGAATTAAATAATTTACATTAAATTAATGAATAACACATTTATGTATTAATTTACGATTATACATAATGACACATTTAAGTAATTATTAGAATATGTATTTATTTAACGTTTATTTAATGAAACAATTAAAATCATTAAACAAAGAAATAATAATTCAACCACAAAATGAACAATTAGATAAATAAATCACCAAATAATGAAATAATTAAAGAATAAATTACATGAATAAATTGAGACCAAAAGTTTATTGAAATAATGAATTAAATAATTTACATTAAATTAATTAATAACACATGTATGCATTAATTTACGATTATACATAATGACACATTTAAGTAATTATTAGAATATGTATTTATTTAATGTTTATTTAATGAAACAACTAAAATCATTAAACAAGGAAATAATAATTCAACCACAAAATGAACAATTAGATAAATAAATCACCAAATAATGAAATAATTAAAGAATAAATTACATGAATAAATTGAGACCAAAAGTTTATTGAAATAATGAATTAAATAATTTACATTAAATTAATGAATAACACATTTATGCATTAACTTACGATTATACATAATGACACATTTAAGTAATTATTAGAATATGTATTTATTTAATGTTTATTTAATGAAACAATTAAATCATTAAACAAGGAATTAACAATTCAATCACAAAATGAACAATTAGATAATTAAATATTAAATATAATTAATAGAATGATTCAATATTTTAATATACTTTTATCCTAAACACATATAAAAAGACTGACAATTTCATGACATATTTAAGTAAATATTTCAAGATGTATTTATTTATTAAATGACTGAAAGTTGTGTTGATGACAAACAATCGGTGCTTCTCTCCTTCCTCGGTGCACTTTGTGGCTTCTTGCTGTCATGTCAGGAAGCGGCAGAAGGAGGACAAGTAAAGACGTGAGCTTACACAGTCGGCCAATTATCATTATTATTATTATCCATGTGTGCTTACAAATTTAGAAGGGAAGCACTTTGTGGCGGCCATGACAGCTCCTTGGAGGCGTACGTGCATCATAATAGTCCTTTGGTTTTATGCAGATTTATTGCTGCTGTTGCTTTGTGGTAAGCCCATAAAGCATTTATTATACGACGTTATATTTGACATCTGGACGTGGTTTGGAACAACAAGAAACAAAGTTGTACTGAACAGCAGTCCACGGAAGGAAAATGAGAGAGGATCAGCTGTGGTTCTAATTAGGGTTGTCGAGAGCATCGATACTTGGAGGACGTGAA
>NC_084577.2:28882586-28890086 GCF_033978685.3 Nerophis lumbriciformis | reverse complement strand
TGCAGGACTGCTTGTATCGCACATGATATCACACACAAGTAAACCCTCTGCAGGGCTGCTTGTATCGCACATGATATCAAACCTAGGTAAAAACACTGCAGGACTGATTGTATCGCACATGATATCACACACAAGTAAACACTCTGCAAGACTTCTTGTATCGTACATGATATCATACACAAGTAAACGCACTGCAGGACTGCTTGTATCGCACATGATATCACACACAAGTAAACACACTGCAGGACTGCTTGTATCGCACATGATATCAAACATAGGTAAAAACACTGCAGGACTGCTTGTATCGCACATGATATCACACACAAGTAAACACTGCAGGACTGCTTGTATCACACATGATATCACACACAAGTAAACACGCCACAGGACTGCTTGTATCACACATGATATCACACACAAGTAAACACACTGCAGGACTGCTTGTATCACACATGATATCACACACAATTAAACACACCGCAGGACTGCTTGTCTCACGCATGATATCACACCTAGGTAAACACACTGCAGGACTGCTTGTATCGCACATGATGTCACACACAAGTAAACACTGCAGGACTGCTTGTATCACACATGATATCACACACACAAGTAAACATGCTGCAGGACTTCTTGTATCGCACATGATATCACACACAAGTAAACACACTGCAGGACTGCTTGTATCGCACATGATATCAAACATAGGTAAAAACACTGCAGGACTGCTTGTATCGCACATTATATCACACACAAGTAAACACTGCAGGACTCCTTGTATCACACATGATATCACACACAAGTAAACACGCCGCAGGACTGCTTGTATCATACATGATATCACACACAAGTAAACACACTGCAGGACTGCTTGTATCACACATGATATCACACACAAGTAAACACACTGCAGGACTGCTTGTATCACACATGATATCACACACAAGTAAACACACTGCAGGACTGCTTGTCTCACGCATGATATCACACCTAGGTAAACACACTGCAGGACTGCTTGTATCGCACATGATGTCACACACAAGTAAACACTGCAGGACTGCTTGTATCACACATGATATCACACACACTTGTATCGCACATGATATCACACACAAGTAAACACACTGCAGTACTGCTTGTATCACACATGATATCACACACAAGTAAACACGCCACAGGACTGCTTGTATCACACATGATATCACACACAAGTAAACACACTGCAGTACTGCTTGTATCACACATGATGTCACACACAAGTAAACACACTGCAGGACTGCTTGTCTCACGCATGATATCACACCTAGGTAAACACACTGCATGACTGCTTGTATCGCACATGATGTCACACACAAGTAAACACACTGCAGGACTGCTTGTATCACACATGATATTACACACAAGTAAACACGCTGCAGGACTGCTTGTATCACACATGATATCACACACAAGTAAACACACTGCAGGACTGCTTGTCTCACGCATGATATCACACCTAGGTAAACACTGCATGACTGCTTGTATCGCACATGATATCACACACAAGTAAACCCTCTGCAGGACTGCTTGTATCGCACATGATATCACACACAAGTAAACACACTGCAGGACTTCTTGTATCGCACATGATATCAAACCTAGGTAAAAACACTGCAGGACTGCTTGTATCGCACATGATATCACACACAAGTAAACACTGCAGGACTGCTTGTATCACACATGATATCACACACAAGTAAACACGCCACAGGACTGCTCGTATCACACATGATATCACACACAAGTAAACACGCCGCAGGACTGCTTGTATCACACATGATATCACATACAAGTAAACACACTGCAGGACTGCTTGTATCGCACATGATATCAAACCTAGGTAAACACACTGCAGGACTGATTGTATCACACATGATATCACACACACAAGTAAACATGCTGCATGACTGCTTGTATCACACATGATATCACACACAAGTAAACACGCCGCAGGACTGCTTGTATCGCACATGATATCACACACAAGTAAACATGCTGCAGGACTTCTTGTAACGCACATGATATCACACACAAGTAAACACACTGCAGGACTGCTTGTATCGCACATGATATCACATACAAGTAAACAGGCTGCAGGACTTTTACATGCAAGCACAAATGATCCGATACAGTTGTTCTGCTGGTATCAGACTCCTACCTCAGGATGCTGTATGAAAGGATTGTCTAACATCTGCAGGCTGTTTGTTGTTGTTGTTTTACACTCAATCTTTATTTATTTATTTATTCTCCTTCTCTTCTTCTCTGGGATGAATATTTGATGGCTATAATGTTTGATGTTCCCTCCCCCGACACCATCAGTAGCTGCACAGCAGATGAAAGTGAGAGAACTTTCTGCACTTTGCTCGCCACCGACCTGGGAGGTCAAAGAGATATAAATGATAGGAGATATAAATAATGGCCCACCTGAGACCGTCGTTAAATCACACAACATAAGATTCAAGTGAAAGTTAGTGGCTTTTATATTTATATTTATATTTTATATTATGGCTGGGCGATAAAACGGTATCAATATGTATCGTGATGGACACGTAATCGATATCAGTTTAAAAAAACAAACAAAACAAAAAAAATGTTTGTCTTTTTCGCATCAATCATATTATTACTAAAAAATCATATTATATTATTATTACACAATCATATTATATTATTATTACTCAATTACATTGTTATATTATTATTACACAATCATATTATTATATTATTAATACACAATCATATTATATTATTATTACTCAATTATATTATTATATTATTATTACACTATTATATTATTATTACACAATCATATTATATTATTATCATTACACAATCATATTATATTATTATTACTCAATTATATTATTATATTACCATCACACAATCATATTATTATATTATTATTACACAATCATATTATTATATTATTATTACACAATAATATTATTATATTATTATCACACTTCCATCTCCGTAATATCGCTAAAATTCGTTCTATTTTATCCACTAGCGACGCTGAGATCATTATTCATGCGTTCGTTACGTCTCGTCTCGACTACTGTAACGTATTATTTTCGGGTCTCCCTATGTCTAGCATTAAAAAATTACAGTTGGTACAAAATGCGGCTGCTAGACTTTTGACAAGAACAAGAAAGTTTGATCATATTACGCCTATACTGTATATACACCTTTATATACATATATACATATATATATACTGTATATATATATACCTATACTGGCTCACCTGCACTGGCTTCCTGTGCACTTAAGAAGTGACTTTAAGGTTTTACTACTTACGTATAAAATACTACACGGTCTAGCTCCGTCCTATCTTGTCGATTGCATTGTACCATATGTCCCGGCAAGAAATCTGCGTTCAAAGATCTCCGGCTTATTAGTGATTCCCAGAGCCCAAAAAAAGTCTGCGGGCTATAGAGCGTTTTCTATTGGGGCTCCAGTACTATGGAATGCCCTCCCGGTAACAATTAGAGATGCTACCTCAGTAGAAGCATTTAAGTCCCATCTTAAAACTCATTTGTATACTCTAGCCTTTAAATAGCCCCCCTGTTAGACCAGTTGATCTGCCGTTTCTTTTCTTTTCTCCTCTGCTCCCCTTTTCCTTGAGGGGGGGGGGGGGGCACAGGTCCGGTGGCCATGGATGAAGTGCTGGCTGTCCAGAGTCGGGACCCGGGGTGGACCGCTCGCCTGTGCATCGGCTGGGAACATCTCTACGCTGCTGACCCGTCTCCGCTCGGGATGGTGTCCTGCTGGCCCCACTATGGACTGGACTCTTACTATTATGTTGGATCCACTATGGACTGGACTCTCACAATATTATGTCAGACCCACTCGACATCCATTGCTTTCGGTCTCCCCTAGAGGGGGGGGGTTACCCACATATGCGGTCCTCTCCAAGGTTTCTCATAGTCATTCACATCGACGTCCCACTGGGGTGAGTTTTTCCTTGCCCGTATGTGGGCTTTGTACCGAGGATGTCGTTGTGGCTTGTGCAGCCCTTTGAGACACTTGTGATTTAGGGCTATATAAATAAAGATTGATTGATGATTGATTGACACAATCATATTATATTATTATTACTCAATTTCATTATTATATTTTTATTACACAATCATATTATATTGTTAATACACAATAATATTATTATATTATTACACAATCATATTATTATATTATTTTTACACAATCATATTATTATATTATTATTACACAATCATATTGTATTATTATTACTCAATTATATTATTATATTATTATTGCACAGTTATATTATTATATTTTATTACACAATGATATTATATTATTATTACACAATCATATTATTATATTATTATTAAACAATCATATTATATTATTATTACTCAATTAAATTATTATATTATTATTATTACACAATCATATTATTATATTATTATTACACAATCATATTATTATAATATTATTACACAATCATATATTATTATTATTATTATTATTACACAATCATATTATATTATTATTACTCAATTATATTATTATATTACTATTACACAATCATATTATTATTACACAATCATATTATTATATCATTATCACACAATCATATTATATTATTATTACTCAATTATATTATTATATTATTATTACACAATCATATTATATTATTATTACACAATAATATGATTATATTATTACACAATCATATTATTATATTATTATTACATAATCATATTATTATATTATTTTTACACAATCATATTGTATTATTATTACTCAATTATATGATATTATTATTACACAGTTATATTATTATATTTTATTACACAATGATATTATATTATTATTACACAATCATATTATTACATTATTATTAAACAATCATATTATATTATTATTACTCAATTAAATTATTATATTATTATTATTATTACACAATCATATTATCATATCATTATTACACATTCATATTATTATATTATTATTACACAATCATATTATTATATTATTATTACACAATCATATTATATTATTATTACTCAATCATATTATTATATTATTATTACACAATCAGATTATATTATTATTACACAATCATATTATTATATTATTACACAACCATATTTTTATATTATTATTACACAATCATATTATATTATTATTACTCAATTATATTATTATATTACTATTACACAATCATATTATTATTACACAATCATATTATTATATTATTATTACACAATCATATTATTATATTATTATCACACAATCGTATTATATTATTATTACTCAATTATACTATTATATTATTATTACACAATCATATTATATTATTATTACACAATAATATGATTATATTATTACACAATCATATTATTATATTATTATTACACAATCATATTATTATATTATTTTTACACAATCATATTGTATTATTATTACTCAATTATATTATTATATTATTATTACACAGTTATATTATTATATTTATATTACACAATGATATTATATTATTATTACACAATCATATTATTACATTATTATTAAACAATCATATTATATTATTATTACTCAATTAAATTATTATATTATTATTATTACACAATCATATTATCATATTATTATTACACATTCATATTATTATATTATTATTACACAATCATATTATTATATTATTATTACACAATCATATTATATTATTATTACTCAATCATATTATTATATTATTATTACACAATCAGATTATATTATTATTACACAATCATATTATTATATTATTACACAACCATATTTTTATATTATTATTACACAATCATATATTATTATTATTACACAATCATATTATATTATTATTACTCAATTATATTATTATATTATTATTACTCAATTATATTATTATATTACTATTACACAATCATTTTATTATTACACAATCATATTATTATATTATGATTACACAATCATACTATTATATTATTATCACACAATCATATTATATTATTATTACTCAATTATATTATTATATTATTATTACACAATCATATTATATTATTATTACACAATAATATTATTATATTATTACACAATCATATTATTGTATTATTATTACACAATCATATTATCATATTATTATTACACAATCATATTGTATTATTATTACTCTATTATATTATTATATTATAATTACACAGTTATATTATTATATTTTTATTACACAATCATATTATGTTATTATTACACAATCATAGTATTATATTATTATTAAACAATCATATTATATTATTATTACTCAATTAAATTATTATATTATTATTATTACACAATCATATTATTATATTATTATTACACAATCATGTTATTATATTATTATTACACAATCATATTATATTATTATTATTATTACACAATCATATTGTTATATTATTATTACACAATCATATTATTATATTATTATCACACAATCATATTATATTATCATTACTCAATTATATTATTATATTATTATTACACAATCATATTATATTATTATTACATAATAATATTATTATATTATTACACAATCATATTATTATATTATTATTACACAATCATATTATATTATTATTACAGAATAATATTATTATATTATTACACAATCATATTATTATATTATTATTACACAATCATATTGTTATATTATTATACACAATCATATTGTATTATTATTACTCAGTTATATTATTATATTATTATTACACAATCATATTATTATAATATTATTACACAATCATATTATATTATTATTATTATTACACAATCATATTGTTATATTATTACTACACAATCATATTATTATATTATTATCACACAATCATATTATATTATCATTACTCAATTATATTATTATATTATTATTACACAATCATATTATATTATTATTACATAATAATATTATTATATTATTACACAATCATATTATTATATTATTATTACACAATCATATTATATTATTATTACAGAATAATATTATTATATTATTACACAATCATATTATTATATTATTATTACACAATCATATTGCTATATTATTATTACACAATCATATTGTATTATTATTACTCAGTTATATTATTATATTATTATTACACAGTTATATTATTATATTTTTACTACACAATGATAATATATTATTATTACACAATCATATTATCATATTATTATTAAACAATCATATTATATTATTATTACTCAATTAAATTATTATATTATTATTATTACACAATCATATTATTATATTATTATTACACAATTATGTTATTATATTATTATTACACAATCAGATTATATTATTAATACATAATCATATTATATTATTATTATTACACAATCATATTATTATATTATTATTACACAATTATGTTATTATATTATTATTACACAATCAGATTATATTATTATTACACAATCATATTATATTATTATTACACA
>NC_084577.2:28865086-28877586 GCF_033978685.3 Nerophis lumbriciformis | reverse complement strand
ATTCACACAATAATTATAATAATAATAATAAATAGATGATTTTAGGTGTAGAATCTTATATGTGAGTATGTTTGGACACTCACACAATAATAATAATAATGATAATAATAATAAATAGATGATTTTTTGGTGTATAATTGTATATGTAAGAATGTTTGGACATTCACAGAATAATTAAAATAATAATAATAATGATAATAATAATAATAACAAATATATGATTTTTTTTGGTGTAGAATTTTATATGTAACAATGTTTGGACATTCACACAATAATAATAATTATAATAATAATAATAAAAATAATAAATAGATTATTTTTGGTGTAGAATCTTATATGTGTGAAAGTTTGGACATTCACATAACAATAATAATAATAATAATAATAATAATAAATATATTATTTTTTTGGGTGTTGAATTTTATATGTGAGAATGCTTAGACATTCACACAATAATAATAATAATAATAATAATAATAATAAATAGAGGAATTTTTTGGTGTTGAATTTTATATGTGAGAATGCTTGGACATTCACACAATAATAATAATAATAATAATAATAATAATAATAATAATAAATAGAGGAATTTTTTGGTGTTGAATTTTATATGTGAGTATGCTTGGACATTCACACAAGAATTATAATAATAATAATAAATAGATGATTTTAGGTGTAGAATCTTATATGTGAGAATGTTTGGACACTCACACAATAATAATAATAATGATAATAATAATAAATAGATGATTTTTTGGTGTATAATTGTATATGTAAGAATGTTTGGACATTCACAGAATAATTAAAATAATAATAATAATGATAATAATAATAATAATAACAAATATATGATTTTTTTTGGTGTAGAATTTTATATGTAACAATGTTTGGACATTCACACAATAATAATAATAATAATAATACTTTTACTGTACTTTATGTGTCGTACCGGGGAGGTCCTGGCTAGTTTTACTCTAGTTGTTATCTTATGTTTGGAAAATTACTTTAAAAAAGTCAATAATTATTGTTGTTTATACAGAATTACCCTTTAATAAATGTAATTAATTACTAGAGGAAGTAATTATTGTGTTAATATGGGAAAAAACGTCAAATAACTGGGATATGTCGAAGAGATGTTTCATGAGAGCAGAGTGTGTGCATGTGCCTTTAAAAGGCGGAGCCTGTTAACAAGTAACAACAGCTGTTGGCTCAGACTCGCAGTTTGCTGGCAGTTGTGATGTAGTATATCCATCCATCCATCCATCCATCTTCTTCCGCTTATCCGAGGTCGGGTCGCGGGGGCAGCAGCTTAAGCAGGGAAGCCCAGACTTCCCTCTCCCCAGCCACTTCGTCCAGCTCCTCCCGGGGGATCCCGAGGCGTTCCCAGGCCAGCCGGGAGACATAGTCTTCCCAGCGTGTCCTGGGTCTTCCCCGTGGCCTCCTACCGGTCGGACGTGCCCTAAACACCTCCCTAGGGAGGCGTTCGGGTGGCATCCTGACCAGATGCCCGAACCACCTCATCTGGCTCCTCTCCATGTGGAGGAGCAGCGGCTTTACTTTGAGCTCCCTCCGAATGACAGAGCTTCTCACCCTATCTCTAAGGGAGAGCCCCGCCACTCGGCGGAGGAAACTCATTTCGGCCGCTTGTACCCGTGATCTTGTCCTTTCGGTCATGACCCAAAGCTCATGACCATAGGTGAGGATGGGAACGTAGATCGACCGGTAAATCGAGAGCTTTGCCTTCCGGCTCAGCTCCTTCTTCACCACAACGGATCGATACAGCGTCCGCATTACTGAAGACGCCGCACCGATCCGCCTGTCGATCTCACGATCAACTCCTCCCCCACTCGTGAACAAGACTCCGAGGTACTTGAACTCCTCCACTTGGGGCAAGATCTCCTCCCCAACCCGGAGATGGCACTCCACCCTTTTCCGGGAGAGAACCATGGACTCGGACTTGGAGGTGCTGATTCCCATCCCAGTCGCTTCACACTCGGCTGCGAACCGATCCAGTGAGAGCTGAAGATCTTGGCCGGAGGAAGCCATCAGGACCACATCATCTGCAAATAGCAGTGACCTAATCCTGCATGTAGTATAGTAATAATAATAATAATAAATAGATTATTGTTTTGGTGTTGAATTTTATATGTGAGAATACTTGGACATTCACACAATAATAATAATAGTAATAAAAAATTAAAAAAAAATAAAAATGATAATGATAATAATAATAATACATAGATGATTTTGGGTGTAGAATCTTATATGTGTGAATGTTTGGACATTCACCCAATAATAATAATTATAATAATAATAATAATAATAAATAGATGATTTTTTGGGGTGTTGAATTTTATATGTGAGAATGCTTGGACATTCACACAAAAATTATAATAATAATAATAATAATAATAATAATAATAATAATAATAATAATAATAAATAGATTATTTTTTGGGGTGTTGAATTGTATATGTGAGAATGCTTGGACATTCAAACAATAATAATAATAATAATAAATAGAGGAATTTTTTGGTGTTGAATTTTATATGTGAGAATGCTTGGACATTCACACAATAATAATAATAATAATAATAATAATAATAAATAGAGGAATTTTTTGGTGTTGAATTGTATATGTGAGTATGCTTGGACATTCACACAAAAATTATAATAATAATAATAAATAGATGATTTTAGGTGTAGAATCTTATATGTGAGAATGTTTGGACACTCACACAACAATAATAATAATAATGGTAATAATAATAAATAGATGATTTTTTGGTGTATAATTGTATATGTAAGAATGTTTGGACATTCACAGAATAATTAAAATAATAATAATAATGATAATAATAATAATAACAAATATATGATTTTTTTTTTTGGTGTAGAATTTTATATGTAACAATGTTTGGACATTCACACAATAATAATAATAATAATAATAATACTTTTACTGTACTTTATGTGTCGTACCGGGGAGGTCCTGGCTAGTTTTACTCTAGTTGTTATCTTATGTTTGGAAAATTACTTTAAAAAAGTCAATAATTATAGTTATTTATACAGAATTACTCTTTAATAAATGTAATTAATTACTAGAGGAAGTAATTATTGTGTTACTATGGGAAAAAACGTCAAATGTCTGGGATATGTCGAAGAGATGTTTCATGAGAGCAGAGTGTGTGCATGTGCCTTTAAAAGGCGGAGCCTGTTAACAAGTGACATCAGCTGTTGACTCAGACTCTCAGTTTGCCGACAGTAGTGATGTAGTGTAGTAGTAATAATAATAATAATAATAATAATAATAATAATAATAAATAGATGATTGTTTTGGTTATTGAATTTTCTATGTGAGAATACTTGGACATTCACACAATAATAATAATAATAATAATAATAATAATAATAATAATAATAATAATAATAATACATAGATGATTTTGGGTGTAGAATCTTGTATGTGTGAATGTTTGGACATTCACACAATAATAATAATAATAATAATAATAATAAATGCATATTTGTTTGGGTGTATAATTTTATATGTGAGAATGTTTGGACATTCATACAATTATTAAAATAATAATAGTAATAAATATGTTATTTTGTTTGGTGTGTAATTTTACATTTGAGAATGTTTGGACATTCACACAATAATAATAATAATAATAATAATAATCATCATAATAATAATAGTACATCTTTTTTGGGTGTAAAATCTTATATGTGAAAATGTTTGGACATTCATACAATAATAATAATAATACTTTTATTATTATTACGAGGCGGTCCTGGCTAGTTTTACTCTAGTTTTTATCTTATGTTTGGAAAATTACTTTAAAAAAGTCAATAATTATAGTTATTTATACATAATTACTCTTTAATAAATGTAATTAATTACGAGAGGAAGTAATTATTGTGTTACTATGGGAAAAAACTTCAAATATCTGGGATATGTCGATGAGATGTTTCATGAGAGCAGAGTGTGTGCATGTGCCTTTAAAAGGCGGGGCCTGTTAACAAGTGACATCAGCTGTTGGCTCAGACTTGCAGTTTGCCGGCAGTAGTGATGTGCGATACCACTTATTTTTCTTTCCGATCCGATACCGAGTAAAAGTCAGGCTGGTATCTGCGATGCCGATCCGATACACTGCGCAATTATACCTGATGTAAAAAGTTGTGTATTTCAAATAAAAACATACCTGAAAATATATTTAAAATGTAAAAAAGCTTACTTATTTAGTTAGTCAAATTAAAAATACAAAAATTTTAACTTGTGAAGTAATTACTCTGAAAAATTACAACAATAATAAACACTTAAATATGCAACACGTCCAAAAGATGGCGCCATAGAACAAACAATAACACACCCTTTCAATGTCTTTGCGTGTGTTTTGTGAAAACTATTTGCTTTACGGCCGTCAGCAAAGAAAAAAATCCATTTAAATTAGCTGCACCGTTTTATAAGCGGCAGGGAACAAAGCGTAGGGGAAAAAAAGTAGCGGCTTATAGTCCGGAATTTACGGTAATTCTAGTAATAATTCATTCTAATTACAGAGAGAAACACCAGCAACAACATTCCAACACCTGTTGTGTTGTCGGACTTCTACTTCTGTGCAGTGAAGCATCCTACATGTTCAAACATTAGCATTCAAATCACACAAACACATGCACATTAGATCAACCAAAAAAAATCCTCACTTTGGAGCAATGTTCACGGACTCTAGTGTTTGACTCTCTATTAGATGCAATGGTTTTCTGTATTGGGACCATGATTTATGTCCTAACTTGTTCACACCTCCTCATATGGAAGATACTTTTCCTTGTTGATGTCTCAAGAAGGGTAGAAATACAACACACACACACACACACACACACACACACACACATTTTTGAGAATAGACACGTCCAAACAGCCAATCAGAGGTCTGGATAACAGAAATAAACAGACTGCAAACACATTAGTGTAGTCATGCACACACACACACACACACACACACACACACACACACACACACACACACACACACACACACACACACACACACACACACACACACACACTCACGCATCTTGCACTCCTCTTGGTCTATTTTAGAGGTGAGAAGAAAATGATCAAAGCTAAGAGAAATGACCTTCTAGTGTTCTTTAAGGTGTCTCCACTTCCACACTCAAATACACTTTTATATATATGTATATATATATATATATATATATATATATATATATATATATATATATATATATATATATATATATATATATACTTATAAATACAAGCACATACTATAATACACATATATACATACAAATACACTCATATATATATATACAGTATATAAATACATGCAAACACTATTACACATAAATACATACAAATACACTTATAAATACACATAGATACATTCAAATACCATAATATACATATATACATACACATACACTTATAAATACATACAAAAACACTTACATATATATATATATATATATATATATATATATATATATATATATATATATATATATATATATATATATATATATATATATAATAATAACTGGGATTTATATAGCATATACATATATAAATAAATACATTCAAATACTATAATACACATAAATACATACAAATACACTTATAAACACATACAAATACACCTATATATATATAAATACATACACATACTTTAATACCCATAAATACACTTGTAAATACATATAAATACATTCAAATACTATATTATACATATATACATACAAATACACTAATATATATATATATATATATATATATATATATATATATATATATATATAAATACATACAAATACACTTATATATATATAAAAATACATACAAATACACTTATATATTTACATAAATACATTCAAATACTATAATACACATAAATACATACAAATACACTTATAAACACATACAAATACGCCTATATATATATAAATACATACAAATACTATAATACACATAAATACACTTAAAAATACATATAAATACATTCAAATACTATAATATACATATTTACATACAAATACACGTATATATATATATATATATATATAAATACATTAAAATACTATAATACACATATATACATACAAATACACTTATACATATAAATACATACACATACAATTAAACATATAAATACATACCATCCAAATACACTCATATATATATACAGTATATAAACACATGCAAACACTATTACACATATATACATACAAATACACATATACATATATATAGATACATGCAAATACTACTACACATAAATACATACAAATACACGTATAAATACACATAGATACATTCAAATACCATATTATACATATATGCATACAAATACACTTATAAATACATACAAAAACACTTACATATATATATATATATATATATATATATATATATATATATATAAATACATTCAAATACTATGATACACATAAATACATACAAATACACCTATATATATATAAATACATACAAATACTATAATACCCATAAATAAACTTGTAAATACATATAAATACATTCAAATACTATATTATACATATATACATACAAATACACTAATATATATATATATATATATAAATACATACAAATACACTTATATATATATATATAAATACATACAAATACACTTATATATTTATATAAATATATTCAAATACTATAATACACATAAATACATACAAATACACTTATAAACACATACAAATACGCCTATATATATATATAAATACATACAAATACTATAATACACATAAATACACTTAAAAATACATATAAATACATTCAAATACTATAATATACATATTTACATACAAATACACGTATATATATATATATATATAAATACATTAAAATACTATAATACACATATATACACACAGATACACTTATACATATAAATACATACAAATACAATTAAACATATAAATACATACCATCCAAATACACTCATATATATATATACAGTATATAAATACATGCAAACACTATTACACATATATACATACAAATACACATATACATATATATAGATACATGCAAATACTACTACACATAAATACATACAAATACACGTATAAATACACATAGATACATTCAAATACCATATTATACATATATGCATACAAATACACTTATAAATACATACAAAAACACTTACATATATATATATATATATATATATATATATATATATATATATATAAATACATTCAAATACTATGATACACATAAATACATACAAATACACCTATATATATATAAATACATACAAATACTATAATACCCATAAATAAACTTGTAAATACATATAAATACATTCAAATACTATATTATACATATATACATACAAATACACTAATATATATATATATATATATAAATACATACAAATACACTTATATATATATATATAAATACATACAAATACACTTATATATTTATATAAATATATTCAAATACTATAATACACATAAATACATACAAATACACTTATAAACACATACAAATACGCCTATATATATATATAAATACATACAAATACTATAATACACATAAATACACTTAAAAATACATATAAATACATTCAAATACTATAATATACATATTTACATACAAATACACGTATATATATATATATATATAAATACATTAAAATACTATAATACACATATATACACACAGATACACTTATACATATAAATACATACAAATACAATTAAACATATAAATACATACCATCCAAATACACTCATATATATATATACAGTATATAAATACATGCAAACACTATTACACATATTTACATACAAATACACATATACATATATATAGATACATGCAAATACTATTACACATAAATACATACAAATACACTTATAAATACACATAGATACATTCAAATACCATAATATACATATATACATACAAATACACTTATAAATACATACAAAAACACTTACATGTATATATATATATATATATATATATATATATATATATATATATATATATATATATACATTCAAATACTATAATACACATAAATACATACAAATACACTTATAAACACATACAAATACACCTATATATATAAATACATACAAATACTATAATACCCATAAATACACTTGTAAATACATATGAATACATTCAAATACTATATTATATATATACATACAAATACACTAATATATATATATATAAAAATACATACAAATACACTTATATATATATAAAAATACATACAAATACACTTATATATTTATATAAATATATTCAAATACTATAATACACATAAATACATACAAATACACTTATAAACACATACAAATACGCCTATATATATATAAATACATACAAATACTATAATACACATAAATACACTTAAAAATACACATAAATACATTCAAATACTATAATATACATATTTACATACAAATACACGTATATATATATATATAAATACATTAAAATACTATAATACACATATATACATACAAATACACTTATACATATAAATACATACACATACAATTAAACATATAAATACATACCATCCAAATACACTCATATATATATACAGTATATAAATACATGCAAACACTATTACACATATATACATACAAATACACATATACATATATATAGATACATGCAAATACTATTACACATAAATACATACAAATACACGTATAAATACACATAGATACATTCAAATACCATAATATACATATATACATACAAATACACTTATAAATACATACAAAAACACTTACATATATATATATATATATATATATATATATATATATATATATATATATGTATGTGTGGGGAAAAAAAATCACAAGACTATTTCATCTCTACAGGCCTGTTTCATGAGGGGGGGTACCCTCAATCGTCAGGAGATTTTTATATATATATATATATATATATATATATATATATATATATATATATATATATATATATATATATATATATATATATATATATATATATATAAATACATTCAAATACTATGATACACATAAATACATACAAATACACTTATAAACACATACAAATACACCTATATATATATAAATACATACAAATACTATAATACCCATAAATAAACTTGTAAATACATATAAATACATTCAAATACTATATTATACATATATACATACAAATACACTAATATATATATATATATATAAATACATACAAATACACTTATATATATATATATATAAATACATACAAATACACTTATATATTTATATAAATATATTCAAATACTATAATACACATAAATACATACAAATACACTTATAAACACATACAAATACGCCTATATATATATATAAATACATACAAATACTATAATACACATAAATACACTTAAAAATACATATAAATACATTCAAATACTATAATATACATATTTACATACAAATACACGTATATATATATATATATATAAATACATTAAAATACTATAATACACATATATACATACAGATACACTTATACATATAAATACATACAAATACAATTAAACATATAAATACATACCATCCAAATACACTCATATATATATACAGTATATAAATACATGCAAACACTATTACACATATATACATACAAATACACATATACATATATATAGATACATGCAAATACTATTACACATAAATACATACAAATACACTTATAAATACACATAGATACATTCAAATACCATAATATACATATATACATACAAATACACTTATAAATACATACAAAAACACTTACATATATATATATATATATATATATATATATATATATATATATATATATATATATATATGAATACATTCAAATACTATGATACACATAAATACATACAAATACACTTATAAACACATACAAATACACCTATATATATAAATACATACAAATACTATAATACCCATAAATACACTTGTAAATACAAATAAATACATTAAAATACTATATTATATATATACATACAAATACACTAATATATATATATATATATATATATATATATATATATATATATAAAAATACATACAAATACACTTATATATATATATAAAAATACATACAAATACACTTATATATTTATATAAATATATTCAAATACTATAATACACATAAATACATACAAATACACTTATAAACACATACAAATACGCCTATATATATATAAATACATACAAATACTATAATACACATAAATACACTTATAAATACATATAAATACATTCAAATACTATAATATACATATTTACATACAAATACACGTATATATATATATATAAATACATTAAAATACTATAATACACATATATACATACAAATACACTTATACATATAAATACATACACATACAATTAAACATATAAATACATACCATCCAAATACACTCATATATATATACAGTATATAAATACATGCAAACACTATTACACATATATACATACAAATACACATATACATATATATAGATACATGCAAATACTATTACACATAAATACATACAAATACACGTATAAATACACATAGATACATTCAAATACCATAATATACATATATACATACAAATACACTTATAAATACATACAAAAACACTTACATGTATATATATATATATATATATATATATATATATATATATATATATATATATATATATATATATATATATATATGTATGTGTGGGGAAAAAAAATCACAAGACTATTTCATCTCTACAGGCCTGTTTCATGAGGGGGGGTACCCTCAATCGTCAGGAGATTTATATATATATATATATATATATATATATATATAAATAAAAATACATTCAAATACTATGATACACATAAATACATACAAATACACTTATAAACACATACAAATACACCTATATATATATATATAAATACATACAAATACTATAATACCCATAAATAAACTTGTAAATACATATAAATACATTCAAATACTATATTATACATATATACATACAAATACACTAATATATATATATATATATAAATACATACAAATACACTTATATATATATATATATAAATACATACAAATACACTTATATATTTATATAAATATATTCAAATACTATAATACACATAAATACATACAAATACACTTATAAACACATACAAATACGCCTATATATATATATAAATACATACAAATACTATAATACACATAAATACACTTAAAAATACATATAAATACATTCAAATACTATAATATACATATTTACATACAAATACACGTATATATATATATATATATAAATACATTAAAATACTATAATACACATATATACATACAGATACACTTATACATATAAATACATACAAATACAATTAAACATATAAATACATACCATCCAAATACACTCATATATATATATACAGTATATAAATACATGCAAACACTATTACACATATATACATACAAATACACATATACATATATATAGATACATGCAAATACTATTACACATAAATACATACAAATACACTTATAAATACACATAGATACATTCAAATACCATAATATACATATATACATACAAATACACTTATAAATACATACAAAAACACTTACATGTATATATATATATATATATATATATATATATATATATATATATATATATATATATATATATATATATATATATATATATACATTCAAATACTATAATACACATAAATACATACAAATACACTTATAAACACATACAAATACACCTATATATATAAATACATACAAATACTATAATACCCATAAATACACTTGTAAATACATATAAATACATTCAAATACTATATTATATATATACATACAAATACACTAATATATATATATATATATATAAAAATACATACAAATACACTTATATATATATAAAAATACATACAAATACACTTATATATTTATATAAATATATTCAAATACTATAATACACATAAATACATACAAATACACTTATAGACACATACAAATACGCCTATATATATATAAAAATACATACAAATACTATAATACACATAAATACACTTATAAATACATATAAATACATTCAAATACTATAATATACATATTTACATACAAATACACGTATATATATATATATAAATACATTAAAATACTATAATACACATATATACATACAAATACACTTATACATATAAATACATACAAATACAATTAAACATATAAATACATACCATCCATACATCCATTTTCTGCTGCTTGTCCCTTTTGGGGTCGCGGGGGGTGCTGGAGCCTATCTCATACAAATACTATTATACACATATAAATACACTTATACATATAAATACATTTAAATACTACAATACACATAAATACATACACATACACTTATAAATATATATATAATTACACTTATAAACACATATGAATATATTCAAATACTACA
>NC_084577.2:28847586-28857586 GCF_033978685.3 Nerophis lumbriciformis | reverse complement strand
TAAAAATAGAACCAAGGGGGAGAAGGTAAAGCGCAAATAAAATTGGGGCAAGGATTGAACCCTGGGGGACCCCATGTGGTAAAGGAGCTGTGGACGACATAAAACTGTCTACTTTTACACAAAAACTCCTGTCGGTTAGGTACGACCGGAACCAGTTGAGGGCGGCGCCCTTAATGCCCACACAGTTCTCAAGACGAGTGATTAAGGTGGCGTGGTCGACGGTGTCGAACGCAGCAGACAGATCTAAAAGCACCAGTCAATATGATTGACGAAAACAAGTGCGTGGCTCAAAACGTGAAACAGGTGCGTGACGTGACAGGTGAAAACTAATGGGTTGCTATGGTGACAAACAAGAGTGCACAATGAGTCCAAACGTGGAACAGGTGAAACTAATGGGTACCGTATTTCCCGCACTATTAGCCGCACCTAAAAACCACAAATTTAGTTAAAAGCTGACAGTGCGGCTTTTAACCCGGTGCGCTTTATATATGGATTAATATTAAGATTCATTTTCATAAAGTTTCGGTCTCGCAACTACGGTAAACAGCCGCCATCTTTTTTCCCCGTAGAAGAGGAAGTGCTTCTTCTTCTACGCAAGCAACCGCCAAGGTAAGCACCCGCCCCCATAGAACAGGAAGCGCTTCTTCGTCTACTGTAAGCAACCACCCGCCCGCGTAGAAGAAGAAAAAGCGCGCGGATATTACGTTTCATTTCCTTTGTGTGTTTACATTTGTAAAGACCACAAAATGGCTCCTACTAAGCGACAGGGATCCGGTTCATGAAAAGACGCAATCTCTCCATCCGCACACGGACTACTATTTCACAGCAACTGCCTAAAGACTTTCAAGAAAAGCTGGCTACTTTCCGTGCATATTGTAAAAACAAGATAGCTGAAAAAAAGATCCGGCCAGAGAACATTATCAACATGGACGAGGTTCCACTGACTTTTGATATTCCTGTGAACCGCACTGTGGATACAACGGGAGCACGTACGGTGAATATTCGCACCACAGGGAATGAGAAGTCATCCTTCACTGTGGTTCTAGCTTGCCATGCTAATGGCCAGAAACTTCCACCCATGGTGATATTCAAAAGGAAGACCTTGCCAAAAGAGACCTTTCCAGCCGGCGTCATCATAAAAGCTAACTCGAAGGGATGGATGGATGAAGAAAAGATGAGCGAGTGGTAAAGGGAAGTTTACGCGAAGAGGCCGGGTGGCTTTTTTCACGCAGCTCCGTCCATGTTGATATACGACTCCATGCGCGCCCACATCACGCTGGTTTTTAATATATTATTAAAGTTTGACTGACCTATCTGACTGTTTTTTTGACATTCCCTTTAGCGCAGTTAGAAGCGGCTTACAACACGGGGCGGCTTATAGGTGGACAAAGTTTTGAAATATGCCGTTCATTGAAGGCGCGGCTTATAACCCAGGGCGGCTTATGGTGCGGAAAATACGGTACTTGGCATGGACAAAAAGGAGCAGCGTGAACGATGGACGTGAAAAAAGTGTCAGAAATGTGCAGGGCATAAATGTGGGGATGTCACCAGCAAGACAAACTGAAAACAATGAACTTAAATACTACAGACATGATTAACGAAAACAGGTGCGTGGCTCAAAACGTGAAACAGGTGCGTGACGTGACAGGTGAAAACTAATGGGTTGCTATGGTGACAAACAAGAGTGCACAATGAGTCCAAACGTGGAACAGGTGAAACTAATGGGGTAATCATGGAAACAAGACAAGGGAGTGAAAAGCCAGAAACTAAAGAGTCCAATAAGTAAACAAAACATGATTACACAGACATGACAGGTCACATCAGTGCATTCATTGTGCGTCGACCCTTTCCTTCCCGCTGTAATGCTCAATGTTTCAGTGTTGTTCGTGCATACAGATGTTTTAAAACACTTTTTTTCCCCCTCCAAGATGATATTCTTCTCTTGATACTTGTCGGACATTCTTGGCTCGCAGGTTATATACACGTAACACTACTTTGGTAACTTTACAAATGTCCTTTATATCAAGATTGAATGGTTTTGGTCCCAGTATTGCTCCACTAGATGTATGTAGTGTTGTAGACGTGCGTTCTAGCTTCATGTATAGCTTAATATTGGCTCAAAAGTATGAAGGCTAATTTGTGTCTTTTTTTTTTGTCCTGTCCAGCTACTCTGGCAAGTCATATAGTTGATGTAGATCAGTGGTCCCCAACCACCGGCTCCCATTCTTATAGTCTTCAATCAATCAATGTTTACTTATATAGCCCTAAATCACCAGTGTCTCAAAGGGCTGCACAAGCCACGACGGGCAAGGAAAAACTCAACCCAATGGGACAATGAGAAACCTTGGAGAGGACCGCAAATGTGGGGACCCCACCCCCAGGGCGACCGGTGCAATGGACGTCGAGTGGATCTAACATAATAGTGTGAGAGTCCAGTCCATAGTGGATCTAACATAATAGTGAGAGTCCAGTTCATGGTGAATCTAACATAATAGTGAGAATCCAGTCCAAAGTGGATCTAACATAATAGTGAGAGTCCAGTCCATAGTGGATCTAACATAATAGTGTGAGAGTCCAGTCCATAGTGGATCTAACATAATAGTGAGAGTCCAGTCCATAGTGGATGTAACATAATAGTGTGAGAGTCCAGTCCATAGTGGATCTAACATAATAGTGTGAGAGTCCAGTCCATAGTGGATGTAACATAATAGTGTGAGAGTCCAGTCCATAGTGGATCTAACATAATAGTGAGAGTCCAGTCCATAGTGGATCTAACATAATAGTGTGAGAGTGCAGTCCATAGTGGATCTAACATAATAGTGAGAGTCCAGTCCATAGTGGATCTAACATAATAGTGAGAATACAGTCCATAGTGGATGTAACATAATAGTGAGAGTCTAGTCCATAGTAGATCTAACATTATAGTTAGAGTCCAGTCCATAGTGGATCTAACATAATAGTGAGAGTCCAGTCCATAGTAGATCTAACATAATAGTGAGAGTCCAGTCCATAGTGGATGTAACATAATAGTGTGAGAGTCCAGTCCATAGTGGATGTAACATAATAGTGAGAGTCCAGTCCATAGTGGATCTAACATAATATTGTGAGAATCCAGTCCATAGTGGATGTAACATAATAGTGAGAGTCTAGTCCATAGTAGATCTAACATAATAGTTAGAGTCCAGTCCATAGTGGATCTAACATAATAGTGAGAGTCTAGTCCATAGTAGATCTAACATAATAGTGAGAGTCCAGTCCATAGTGGGGCCAGCAGGAGACCATCCCGAGCGGAGACAGGTCAGCAGCGCAGAGACGTCCCCAACCGACGCTGGGTCCCGACTTTGGACAGCCGGCGCTTCATCCGTGGCCACCAAACTGGCAGATCAATTGGTCTAAAGTTGGACTATAGTCTTTGGTATGACTCGGCCGGGATTTGAACTCACAACCTACCAATCTCAGGGCGGACACTCCAACCACTAGGCCACTGGGTAGGCAAGAAAGACAGAGTGGGAAATTGCGGGGACAAGCGATGAGTCTTCAGAATCGGGGGTGATGGCGAGTCCTGACTGGACCACACCTCCACGCATCAGTTGGTGAAGATGGACGAAGACCTCCTACGACCAACTGTACCGACTCGGCATCCATTGCAGCCAGGAGACCTTCCCCACGTCTACGGCCCCTTTCCCAAGGTGTCTTCTTTGTCCCGTCTTGGGCTTTTGGAGTTTTCACTTGCCCCGGATCTCGTTGTGGTTTGCGAAGCCCTTTGAGGCACTGGTGATTGATTGATTGATTGATGGGGAGATGAAGCTGGATGTTCAGGTAAAAAGCTTGAGTTTTCCAAGCGTTTGAAGATTGCGTGACCATGGAAAACCGGGAGAGGACTTGAGTAGTTCTAAACCAGGCAGTAGAAGGAAAGGGAGAATGTGTGGAGTGTCTAGAGTTCTGTAAATACCTTTGGTATTAAAGAAAGAGAGGTAGGAGTTCCAGTTGTTGCTCGTGACTGATCAGATGATATTGGCACTGGGTTTGTAGGATGTCTTGATGGCAGAGAACAGGGTGTTGGGGTCACTGGTACCAGAATCCATGAAGGGAGAGTAATCGGAGAAAGAGTCTAAGGCACTTTTGTACCAACAGAGGACATCAGTGTAGTATTGGGGATGGGCTGAGAGAGACCAGTTTTTCGGCCAACTTCACACAGGTCTCTCCAGTAGGGTCTGCCAAACACAAAGGGAAAAGCAGCCAAAACTGTCGTTGACTAGATATGTACCTCGTTGGGAAGAGTGAGAAATGACAACCGCAACATGGACGTCTTTGTTGGCGCTGGAACTAATCGGTTTACCTTTAATGGACGTGTTACTCTTAAACCAAAGGAAAAGACGTTTGTGAAGGTGGCCCGCGCAACCCCTGGATGAGTCGCGGCAGACAACGGGCGCATTTGTAACGCCGTTTGACGGTGGGAAAGACGGTTGTTTGAATTTCCAGGATGAATTGAATGTGTTGAAGGTGGAATGGTTTGAATCGGTTGAAAAATGTGGAAATGGTGCAAGTTTGAAAAATGGCCAATTCATTTTGAATGAGAAAAATGTCCCGGAAAACTGGGAATTCTGGGAAATCTGGGATTTTATTTTTTTAAACGGTTGAAGGAGAGCACATAATTCCTGAACAGGCTGAATATTTTGACGTTGGAACGGTTTGAATCGGATACAAAATGTGGGAGTTGTGGAACTTTGAAAAATGTCCCATTCAATTCAATGGAAATTTCATGGAAATTTAGGAATTCCAGGAAAATAGGGAATTGTTGTGAAAATGCTAAAAAAAAGAAAAACTTGAATGTTCTGAATGATTGGTGTTAGAAGGTTTCTAAATGGTCGAGAAATGTTGACGTAGTAACATTTTCAATTGAGAAATGTTATTACGGAATTCCTGGAATTTCGGGAATTTTTCCAGTTCAAAAAACAACTTTGTTTTTTGTCCTGATTAAGAGGAATGTTTGGACGGTGGAACGGTTGAAGTGGGTTGGGAGGAGTAGTCGCCAGAAAAAAGGGGGAAATAGGGTTTGGAAAACAGAGAATTCTGGGAATTCCTGGAAAAAAAAATGTACTTTGGAAAATGATGGTTTGAATGTCCAGGATGGTGGAATGGTTTGAATCGATTGAAAAATGTGGAAATGGTGCAAGTTTGAAAAATGGCCAATTCATTTTGAATGAGAAAAATGTCCCGGAAAACTGGGAATTCTGGGATTTTATTTTTTTTAAACGGTTGAAGGAGAGCACATAATTCCTGAACAGGCTGAATATTTTGAAGTTGGAACGGTTTGAATCGGATACAAAATGTGGGAGTTGTGGAACTTTGAAAAATGTCCCATTCATTTCAATGGGAATTTCATGGAACTTTAGGAATTCCGGGAAAATAGGGAATTGTTGTGAAAATGCTAAAAAAAAGAAAAACTTGAATGTTCTGAATGATTGGTGTTAGAAGGTTTCTAAATGGTCGAGAAATGTTGACGTAGTAACATTTTCAATTGAGAAATGTTATTACGGAATTCCTGGAATTTCGGGAATTTTTCCAGTTCAAAAAACAACTTTGTTTTTTGTCCTGATTAAGAGGAATGTTTGGACGGTGGAACGGTTGAAGTGGGTTGGGAGGAGTAGTCGCCAGAAAAAAGGGGGAAATAGGGTTTGGAAAACAGAGAATTCTGGGAATTCCTGGAAAAAAAAATGTACTTTGGAAAATGATGGTTTGAATGTCCAGGATGGTGGAATGGTTTGAATCGATTGAAAAATGTGGAAATGGTGCAAGTTTTTAAAATGGCCAATTCATTTTGAATGAGAAAAATGTCCCGGAAAACTGGGAATTCTGGGATTTTATTTTTTTCAAACGGTTGAAGGAGAGCACATAATTGCTGAACAGGCTGAATATTTTGAAGTTGGAACGGTTTGAATCGGATAGAAAATGTGGGAGTTGTGGAACTTTGAAAAATGTCCCATTCATTTCAATGGGAATTTCATGGAACTTTAGGAATTCCGGGAAAATAGGGAATTGTTGTGAAAATGCTAAAAAAAAAACAAAAAAAATAAACTTGAATTTTCTGAATGGTTGGTGTTGGAATTTTTCAAAATGGTCGAGAAATGTTGACGTAGTAACATTTTTAATTGAGAAATGTTATTACGGAATTCCTGGAATTTTGGGAAAACTGGGAATTTTTCCAGTTCAAAAAACAACTTTGTTCTTTGTCCTGATTAAGAGGAATGTTTGGACGGTGGAACGGTTGAAGTGGGTTGGGAGGAGTAGTCGCCAGATCAAAGGGTGGAAATAGGGTTTGGAAAACCGAGAAATCTGGGAATTCCTGGAAAAAAAATGTTACTTTGGAAAATGATGGTTTGAATGTCCAGGATGGTGGAATGGTTTGAATTGATTGAAAAATGTGGAAATGGTGCAAGTTTGAAAAATGGCCACTTCATTTTGAATGAGAAAAATGTCCCGGAAAACTGGGAATTCTGGGAAATCTGGGATTTTATTTTTTTTAAACGGTTGAAGGAGAGCACATAATTCCTGAACAGGCTGAATATTTTGAAGTTGGAACGGTTTGAATCGGATACAAAATGTGGGAGTTGTGGAACTTTGAAAAATGTCCCATTCATTTCAATGGGAATTTCATGGAACTTTAGGAATTCTGGGAAAATAGGGAATTGTTGTGAAAATGCTAAAAAAAAACAACTAAAAAACTTGAATGTTCTGAATGATTGGTGTTGGAATTTTTCAAAATGGTCGAGAAATGTTGACGTAGTAACATTTTTAATTGAGAAATGTTATTACGGAATTCCTGGAATTTTGGGAAAACTGGGAATTTTTCCAGTTCAAAAAACAACTTTGTTCTTTGTCCTGATTAAGAGGAATGTTTGGACGGTGGAACGGTTGAAGTGGGTTGGGAGGAGTAGTCGCCAGAAAAAAGGGGGAAAATAGGGTTTGGAAAACAGAGAATTCTGGAAATTCCTGGAATTTTTTTTTACTTTGAAAAATGATGGTTTGAATGTCCAGGATGGTGGAATGGTTTGAATCGGTTGAAAAATGTGGAAATGGTGCAAGTTTGGAAAATGGCCAATTCATTTTGAATGGGAAAAATGTCCCGGAAACCTGGTAATTCTAGGATATCTGGGATTTTATTATTTTTTTGAAACGGTTGAAGGAGAGCACATAATTGCTGAACAGGCTGAATATTTTGAAGTTGGAACGGTTTGAATCGGATACAAAATGTGGGAGTTGTGGAACTTTGAAAAATGTCCCATTCATTTCAATGGGAATTTCATGGAACTTTAGGAATTCCGGGAAAATAGGGAATTGTTGTGAAAATGCTAAAAAAAAAAAAAAAAAAAGAAAAAAAAAAAAGATTGGTGTTGGAATTTTTCAAAATGGTCGAGAAATGTTGACGTAGTAACATTTTTAATTGAGAAATGTTATTACGGAATTCCTGGAATTTTGGGAAAACCGGGAATTTTTCCAGTTAAAAAAAAACTGTTGAAGTGGGTTGAGAGGAGTAGTCGCCAGAAAAAAGGTGGGAAAATAGGGTTTGGAAAACCAAGAATTCTGGGAATTCCTGGAAATGTTTTTTAACTTTGGAAAATGATGGTTTGAATGTCCAGGATGGTGGAATGGTTTGAATCGGTTGAAAAATGTGGAAATGGTGCAAGTTTGAAAAATGGCCAAATCATTTTGAATGGGAAAAATGTCCCGGAAAACTGGGAATTCTGGGAAATCTGAGATTTTATTTTTTTTAAACGGTTGAAGAGCACATAATATTCCTGAACAGGCTGAATATTTTGAAGTTGGAACGGTTTGAATCGGATACAAAATGTGGGAGTTGTGGAACTTTGAAAAATGTCCCATTCATTTCAATGGGAATTTCATGGAACTTTAGGAATTCCGGGAAAATAGGGAATTGTTGTGAAAATGCTAAAAAAAAAACAACAACAAAAAAACTTGAATTTTCTGAATGATTGGTGTTGGAATTTTTCAAAATGGTCGAGAAATGTTGACGTAGGAACATTTTTAATTGAGAAATGTTATTACGGAATTCCTGGAATTTTGGGAAAACTGGGAATTTTTCCAGTTCAAAAAACAACTTTGTTCTTTGTCCTGATTAAGAGGAATGTTTGGACGGTGGAACGGTTGAAGTGGGTTGGGAGGAGTAGTCGCCAGAAAAAAGGGGGAAAATAGGGTTTGGAAAACAGAGAATTCTGGGAATTCCTGGAATTTTTTTTTACTTTGAAAAATGATGGTTTGAATGTCCAGGATGGTGGAATGGTTTGAATCGGTTGAAAAATGTGGAAATGGTGCAAGTTTGGAAAATGGCCAATTCATTTTGAATGGGAAAAATGTCCCGGAAAACTGGTAATTCTAGGAAATCTGGGATTTTATTATTTTTTTGAAACGGTTGAAGGAGAGCACATAATTGCTGAACAGGCTGAATATTTTGAAGTTGGAACAGTTTGAATCGGATACAAAATGTGTGAGTTGTGGAACTTTGAAAAATGTCCCATTCATTTCAATGGGAATTTCATGGAACTTTAGGAATTCTGGGAAAATAGGGAATTGTTGTGAAATTGCTAAAAAAAAAACTAAAAAACTTGAATGTTCTGAATGGTTGGTGTTGGAATTTTTCAAAATGGTCGAGAAATGTTGACGTAGTAACATTTTTAATTGAGAAATGTTATTACGGAATTCCTGGAATTTTGGGAAAACCGGGAATTTTTCCAGTTCAAAAAACAACTTTGTTTTTTGTCCTGATTAAGAGGAATGTTTGGACGGTGGAACGGTTGAAGTGGGTTGGGAGGAGTAGTCGCCAGAAAAAAAGGTGGGAAAATAGGGTTTGGAAAACCAAGAATTCTGGGAATTCCTGGAATGTTTTTTAACTTTGGAAAATGATGGTTTGAATGTCCAGGATGGTGGAATGGTTTGAATCGGTTGAAAAATGTGGAAATGGTGCAAGTTTGAAAAATGGCCAAATCATTTTGAATGGGAAAAATGTCCCGGAAAACTGGGAATTCTAGGAAATCTGGGATTTTATTATTTTTTTTCAAACCGTTGAAGGAGAGCACATAATTCCTGAACAGGCTGAATATTTTGAAGTTGGAACGGTTTGAATCGGATACAAAATGTGGGAGTTATGGAACTTTGAAAAATGTCCCATTCATTTCAATGGGAATTTCATGGAACTTTAGGAATTCCGGGAAAATAGGGAATTGTTGTGAAAATGCTAAAAAGAAAACAAAAAAAACTTGAATGTTCTGAATGATTGGTGTTGGAATTTTTCAAAATGGTCGAGAAATGTTGACGTAGTAACATTTTTAATTGAGAAATGTTATTACGGAATTCCTGGAATTTTGGGAAAACCGGGAATTTTTCCAGTTCAAAAAACAACTTTGTTTTTTGTCCTGATTAAGAGGAATGTTTGGACGGTGGAACGGTTGAAGTGGGTTGGGAGGAGTAGTCACCAGAAAAAAGGGGGAAAATAGGGTTTGGAAAACAGAGAATTCTGGGAATTCCTGGAATTTTTTTTTACTTTGGAAAATGATGGTTTGAATGTCCAGGATGGTGGAATGGTTTGAATCGGTTGAAAAATGTGGAAATGGTGCAAGTTTGAAAAATGGCCAATTCATTTTGAATGGGAAAAATGTCCCGGAAACCTGGTAATTCTAGGATATCTGGGATTTTATTATTTTTTTGAAACGGTTGAAGGAGAGCACATAATTGCTGAACAGGCTGAATATTTTGAAGTTGGAACGGTTTGAATCGGATACAAAATGTGGGAGTTGTGGAACTTTGAAAAATGTCCCATTCATTTCAATGGGAATTTCATGGAACTTTAGGAATTCCGGGAAAATAGGGAATTGTTGTGAAAATGCTAAAAAAAAAAACTAAAAAATTTGAATGTTCTGAATGATTGGTGTTGGAATTTTTCAAAATGGTCGAGAAATGTTGACGTAGTAACATTTTTAATTGA
>NC_084577.2:28835086-28842586 GCF_033978685.3 Nerophis lumbriciformis | reverse complement strand
TCCTGAGGGAAGACTTTGATGCAAACATCACCTATATCACTTTTGATCGTCCAAAATGATGCTGTTGAATGGAGGCAAGTCAAACACTTGGGCCAGGCGGAAAACCGGCCTGTGCCTTCGCACCGCCCACAAGCCCATTGATTGGCTTTATGCCGAGCGAGACACGCGAGACGGAGGTTTGTGGGTTCGATTCCTGCCACAATCATTTAAACCAGTTCTAATTATGGATAGCCCACCATTGTTTTCTGCACAGATATTTATTTAAAAAAAACACTAATTATGTTCACTTCAATTTGCTCAATATATTGGGACTTTGTGTAAAAGATGACAACTGACCATACACCTCTCTCCCATGGCTCTGTGCTGAGGGCATCACTCTCTTTCCTCCTCGTACTTCTTCAGTACTTCTTTTTTAAACAGTCTTTTAAATGTAATCATGCTAGAACAGGTTTTTAACTCGTCCCCTAAGTTGTTCCACAGACTGACTCCACGCACTGAAATGCACATTCCTTTTAAAGTTGTTCTAAATTTAGACAAATATAATTTGTTGTTTCCTCTTAGACTGTAACTTTTAGATGTTTTAGTTTTCAGATGTTTTTCGATATTTAAGATGTTTTAGATGTTTTTAGCTTTTAAACGTTTTGAAATTGTTTTAGATATTTTAGCTCTCATATGCGTTGTTTTGAAGTGTCTTTAAATGTTTTTACATTTTGGTTTTAGTTGTTTTGAAATGTGTATGTTTTTAATTTTCAGATGTTATTCGTTTTTAGGTATTTCGGATGTGTTTTGTTTTTTATTGTTTTTATTCTTCGGCTGTTTTTAAGGGTTTTAGTTTTAAAACCTTTTTAAATGTTTTTTTTTTTTTTTAGAGGTTTTTGATTTTGAGATGGGTTTTATTTGTTTATTTATTTTTTTAATCATTTTTAATTTTAATTTTATTTTTTTAGGTATTTAGTTTTTAAATGTTTGTAGTTTTTAAATGTTTGTAGTTCTACACAGGATTTTCACTTTAAATGTTTTTGATTTTTAGATGTTTTAGTTTTCAGATGTTTTTCGATATTTAAGATGTTTTAGATGTTTTTAGCTTTTAAACGTTTTGAAATTGTTTTAGATATTTTAGTTCTCATATGCGTTGTTTTGACGTGTCTTTAAATGTTTTTACATTTTGGTTTTTAGTTGTTTTGAAATGTATATGTTTTTAATTTTCAGATGTTATTCGTTTTTAGGTATTTCAGATGTGTTTTGTTTTTTATTGTTTTTATTCTTCGGCTGTTTTTAAGGCTTTTAGTTTTACAACCTTTTTAAATGTTTTTTTTTTAGAGGTTTTTGATTTTGAGATGGGTTTTAATTTGTTTATTTATTTTTTTAATAATTTTTTATTTTAATTTTATTTTTTTAGGTATTTAGTTTTTAAATGTTTATAGTTTTACACAGGATTTTCACTTTAAATGTTTTTGATTTTTAGATGTTTTAGTTTTCAGATGTTTTTCGATATTTATGATGTTTTTAGCTTTTAAACGTTTTGAAATTGTTTTAGATATTTTAGTTAAGGGACGGCGTGGCGCAGTGGAAGAATGGCCGTGCGCGACCCGATGGTCCCTGGTTCAATCCCCACCTAGTACCAACCTCGTCATGTCCGTTGTGTCCTGAGCAAGACACTTCACCCTTGCTCCTGATGGGTGCTGGTTAGCGCCTTGCATGGCAGCTCCCTCCATCAGTGTGTGAATGTGTGTGTGAATGGGTAAATGTGGAAGTAGTGTCAAAGCGCTTTGAGTACCTTGAAGGTAGAAAAGCGCTATACAAGTACAACCCATTTATGGTGAGCATCTCTATCCTGGAATAAGTTCTTTATATTGGATGGTAGAGAGTTTTGGGATGCCCTAAACATCATTTGAGCAGTTTTAAAGTTGATTACCTCGTGCAGTTTAAAGGGGAACATTATCACAAGACCTATGTAAGCGTCAATATATACCTTGATGTTGCAGAAAAAAGACCATATATTTTTTAAAGCGATTTCCGAACTCTAAATGGGTGAATTTTGGCGAATTAAACGCCTTTCTAATATTCGCTCTCGAGTCAAATCAGCTCTAATAATAATAATAATAATAACTGGGATTTATATAGCGCTTTTCTAAGTACCCAAAGTCGCTTTACATGTAGAACCCATCATTCATTCACACCTGGTGGTGGTAAGCTACTTTCATAGCCACAGCTGCCCTGGGGTAGACTGACGGCTCTGTTTTTTTCCGTTTTTTCGACTGCTTTCCGTACCTTGGAGACATCATGCCTCGTCGGTGTGTTGTCGGAGGGTGTAACAACACGAACAGGGACGGATTCAAGTTGCACCAGTGGCCCAAAGATGCCAAAGTGGCAAGAAATTGGACGTTTGTTCCGCACACTTTACCGACGAAAGCTATGCTACGACAGAGATGGCAAGAATGTGTGGATATCCTGCGACACTCAAAGCAGATGCATTTCCAAAGATAAAGTCAAAGAAATCTGCCGCCAGACCCCCATTGAATCTGCCGGAGTGTGTGAGCAATTCAGGGACAAAGGGCCTCGGTAGCACGGCAAGCAATGGCGGCAGTTTGTTCCCGCAGACGAGCGAGCTAAACCCCCTGGATGTCTTGGCTCACACCGTCCCGATGATCAAGAGACGAATATCGACCCGAGCTTCCCTGGCCTGCTGACATCAACTCCAAAACTGGACAGATCAGCTTTCAGGAAAAGAGAGCGGATGAGGGTATGTCTACAGAATATATTAATTGATGAAAATTGGGCTGTCTGCACTCTCAAAGTGCATGTTGTTGCCAAATGTATTTCATATGCTGTAAACCTAGTTCATAGTTGTTAGTTTCCTTTAATGCCAAACAAACACATACCAATCGTTGGTTAGAAGGCGATCGCCGAATTCGTCCTGGCTTTCTCCCGTCGTGTCGTTTTCGTCGGTTTCGCTCGCATACGGTTCAAACCGATATGGCTCAATAGCTTCAGTTTCTTCTTCAATTTGGTTTTCGCTACCTGCCTCCACACTACAACCATCCGTTTCAATACATGCGTAATCTGTTGAATCGCTTAAGCCGCTGAAATCCGAGTCTGAATCCGAGCTAATGTCGCTATAGCTTGCTGTTCTATGCGCCATGTTGGCTTCACTATGTGACGTCAAAGGAAAATGGACGGGTGTTTATAACGATGGTTAAAATCAGGCACTTTGAAGCTTTTTTTAGGGATATTGCGTGATGGGTAAAATTTTGAAAAAAAACTTCGAAAAATATAATAAGCCACTGGGAACTGATTTTTAACGGTTTTAACCATTCTGAAATTGTGATAATGTTCCCCTTTAAGTTGCTTTAACTCCATGAATAGTGGATTTCAATGATGTCTGTAGTGAACATTAGACACAATCCTAATGGCCTTTTTCTGCAGAGTGACTAAAGGCTGTAGATGAGATTTATAACAATTTCCCCAGACTTCAACACAATAGTTTAAATATGACATAATAAATGAATGATACAATAACAGCAGAGCATTGGTGTTCAATCATACTTGCCAACCTTGAGACCTCCGATTTCGGGAGGTTGGGGGGGGGGGGGGTGTTCAGCATGGTTAGAAAAATAGTGACAGAGAATAGAACAAGGATGGACAATTCAACCCTTAACTCAACAATGAGTAGATGAGTGTTATGTGTGTGTATATGTGTAAATAAATGAACACTGAAATTCAAGTATTTCTTTAATTTATTTATATATATATATATATATATATATATATATATATATATATATATATATATATATATATATATATATATATATATGTCTTAATAAGGTTATCCAAAAAATAGTGCTCGATACCGTAGTAGAGCGCAATATATGTATGTGTGGGAAAAAAATCACAAGACTATTTCATCTCTACAGGCCTGTTTCATGAGGGGGGGTTCCCTCAATCATCAGGAGATTTTAATGGGAGCATTCACATACCATGGTTTATATAGGGCACAGAGTGGGTGGGTACAGGCTGGCGTAGGGGCGTGGTGATTGGCTCATGTGTTACCTAGGAGGTGTTTCCGTCTGTGGCGGCATGCTGTTACCGTCTGCAAGCGCAGCGAAATTGTAACAGCATGCCGCCACAGACGGAAACACCTCCTAGGTAACACATGAGCCAATCACCACGCCCCTACGCCAGCCTGTACCCACCCACTCTGTGCCCTATATAAACCATGGTATGTGAATGCCTCCCATTAAAATCTCCTGATGATTGAGGGAACCCCCCCTCATGAAACAGGCCTGTAGAGATGAAATAGTCTTGTGATTTTTTTCCCACACATACATACATATATATATATATATATATATATATATATGTATATATATATATATATATATATATATTGTATATATATATATATATATATACATATGTATATATATATATATATATATATATATATATATATATATATATATATATATATATATACCGTATATATAAATAAATTAAAGAAATACTTGAATTTCAGTGTTCATTTATTTACACATATACACACACATAACACTCATCTACTCATTGTTGAGTTAAGGGTTGAATTGTCCATCCTTGTTCTATTCTCTGTCACTATTTTTCTAACCATGCTGAACACCCTTTCGCAGGTACCCAGAAAGGTTTCGAGTACCACCAAAAAAACTGAATCTCTGAAGACAGTATACAAATCTGTGTTAAAGGTGTACAAATACTGTTTGTATAATAAGCATGTTATTTTTTTTTTTACAAATGAGGGTTAAGAGTTCAGTACTAAAAAAAAAAAGAAAAAAGAATGTGGCTTAAGTACAGTTTTTTAATTGAGCTGCTGCATTTTTTGGTTGGGTTGTTTATTTATTTTGAGTAACTTCTATACATTTCTAAAAGGGGAATAATGTAATAGAGTTATCTATGTTTGTCTGTTGCCATCTCCTGGTGAACGTTGGCTATAGCGTACTGGGGTTACTTTTTGGTTGGCCAACGATTTACGTGGTGTTGCGCACCTGACGTCACTCAGGTCCGCATGGAGCTGGAGGGGGCGTGGCTTCCAGCTCCGCCTGAATTTCGGGAGATTTTCGGGAGAAAATTTGTCCCGGGAGGTTTTCGGGAGAGAAGCGCTGAATTTCGGGAGTCTCCCGGAAAATCCGGGAGGGTTGGCAAGTATGTGTTCAATAAATGACATCATCTGCTCATCATTCCAACACATTTAGCAACTTTTGTCCTCAGGTAATTTATATGAGGCTTCCATGATATATTTTCATCTATTACCACTCCTAAGAATGAATTTTGTTGAACATATTCTATTGGTGTATCATCAATAACAATCCTGATGGGTATATTACTTGTGCGATTGCTAAAGAGCACGATTTTGGTCTTCTTTAAATTCAGAGACAATTTGTTGGTCTTAAACCAAGTTTTTAACTTGATCATCTCCTCAGTTACAGAGTCCAGAAGTTGCTTCATGTCGTCACCTGTACATGTAATGGTTGTATCGTCAGCAAAGAGGATTAACTTCAGCAGTGTTGATACTTTACATATTTCGTTGATGTACATTATAAATAGTGTGGGTCCCAGTATCGACCCCTGGGGGACTCCACAGGTTATGTTCATGAGTGTAGATTGATGTTGGTCCATCTGAACAATCTGCTGTCTCTCATTCAAGTAGCTCTTTAGCCATTTCCCTGTCACTCCCCTTATGCCAGAATTTTACACTTTATTTACCAAAATCTGGTGGTCAATGGTATCGAAAGCCTTTTGCAGATCAATAGAAATTCCTATAACAAATGTATTCTTCTCGATACCATTAGTAATGTTTTCTATTAAATCACTTAAAGCTAATGATGTTGACCTATTTTGACAGAACTCATATCAATCAGATAATAATTTGTGCTTTGAACCTTGTGTTATCGTCATTAGGAGTATTTTGCCGTAGTGTTCTAGGTACCAAAAAAAAAAAAATTCCTTTATTTAATCCGAATCATCATTGAGTTGTTTTTTTTAGTATTGTATTTCTAATTTTCTAATAAATATTGTATTTCTAAGTCTTCTCATCACTAGAATATATCCTTGTTGGTAGGGGTCCTCCAAAAAACTTCTAAATTTTTTATTACCATTCAAAATGGAGTTATAATTTTCAAGAATCAATTTAAAAAATAATATATATATATATATATAAAATAATTTTTTTATAAAAAATTTTTAACAACGTTTATTGATATTATTATTATACATTTTTTGTTCTTTTTCATTATTGTATTTCTTATAAAAATTGTATTTGTGTGTCTTTTGAATGACTTTGTACATTTCTGCACTTTTGTAAAAATAAAACAAATATGTGTATGTAAATATATATATATATATATATATATATATATATATATATATATATATATATATATATATAAATGCACAAAGTAATTCAAAATACACACAAATACAATTTTTATTAGAAATATATATATATGTATATAATTTATTTTTATTTTTATAAAAGTGCAGAAATGTACAAAGTCATTCAAAAGACACACAAATGCAATTTTTATTAGAAATGCAATAATGAAAAACGACAAAAAATGTATAACAATAATATCAATAATTGTTAAAAAAAAATGTACAAAAAAATTATTATATATATATATCGATTAACTTTTTTGTAAAAAATGTTTTTGTTTGTTTTTTTGTTAAAACAATGTTTTACAAAAAAAAAATATATATATATATATAATATTTTTTTTGTAAAAACATTTTTCAACAACAATTATTGATATTATTATACATTTTTTGGGTTTTTTTCATTATTGTATTTCTAATAAAAATAGTATTTGTGTGTCTTTTGAATGACTTTGTACATTTCTGCACTTTTATAAAAATAATTTTAATATGATATAATATAATTTTAATATAATATAAAATAATATGTATAAATGAAAAGTACAAAGTCATTCAAAAGACACACAAATACAAATTGTATTAGAAATATATATATATATATATATATATATATATATATATATATATATATATATATATATATATATATATATATAATTTATTTTTATTTTTATAAAAGTGCAGAAATGTACAAAGTCATTCAAAAGACACACAAATACAATTTTTATTAGAAATACAATAATGAAAAAGAACAAAAAAAATATAATAATAATATCAATAATTGTTGTTAAAAAAAAATTTAACTAAAAAATTATTTTATATATATACACACACACACGCACGCACACACACACACACACACACACACACACACACACACACACACACACACACACACACACACACACACACACACACACACACACACACACACACACACACACACACACACACACACACACACACACACACACACACACACACACACACACACACACACACACACACACACACATATATATATATATATATAAATAGACATTTATTTTTTTTAGTTAAGAAAAAATTTTGGATTAAAAAAGATCTAACAAA